>NC_088347.1:3407500-3708571 GCF_036884655.1 Musa acuminata AAA Group | reverse complement strand
ACATATCGAAAGCAAATGCGGAACAATGGGATGCATGTGCCGAATCATTACGCTGAAAACATGAACTTTAGATGATAGCTGCAGACAAATAAATAAAGGACAAAAGTAAACAGGAATTTAAGGTAATAATGTAAAGCTTAACTGAAGATTGTTTGCCGAAATCGATTTCCGAAGAGAAGAAACAAGGAGAGCCGAAATCGACCAAAGCTCGATTCTGGCAGAATTTGATAGGGACATTGTATGAACTATTTAGATAACCAATTATGCTCCAATTTATGAAAAATATGTGTCATTAGAAAGCTTTATCAATCTAATTTTTGTCAAATTAATTTTGACAAGAATTGGAATTTACAACAGGGAGTTACAGTTAATTTCGTAGCCAAAGGTCTGAAAATATTTGCTCTGTTTTACTGAATCCATTGGGTCGATGAAAGTAGATGTTTTAGTTAGCAATTATACTCCAAAAATTTCAAATCAGGTGTATAAAGAAATCATTTTGAGTCTATATTCGAATAAATCATACTTTGTATGAATCTGAATTCACAGCAGAAAGTTATAAGTAGTTAAGCAACAAGAGGTCAGAAATTTCAGTCTCTATTTTGCAGAATCTGTAGGGTTAATTGAAACATAAGTCTTAGTAGGCATTTAAACTCCGAATCATTCAATCTTAGTGTCAAAATAAAGATATTTGAGTCTACTTTCAAATGGAATAGGTTTTGTCTAAATCAGAGTTTATTACAAAATGTTATGACCGAAACATTGAATAGAGGTCAGATTACCGAAAAATTTCAGATTCATGGATTTGTATCAAAAGGAAAAAAAACGGTTTGGTACTAAGCTGAAATCTTTTGCATTATGAAGAATTAAAAGGAAAACAGAGATTAGGAATTCTGTAGGAAGAGATTAGAACACTTGCCTTAAGCAAATTTGATTCCCAAATGGGGGGAGTTGATGCAAAACCTCAATCAAAGCTTCTTCTTCAATTCCTCTTCTTCTTCTCCTTCTTCCCTTCTCTTCTCTTCTTAACTCACGTTGGCTGCCGTATCTGAAGGTTACATTTAGTTTCTCCTTTAATCTCTTATTTAATTACATTTTGGTTAACACAAGGGTTGCAAAGTTACAAGGTGGCAAGCATGCATGAAAAATGCTAGGTGTCATCCTTAGAGCAAACTTAGGTGGCACCATTAGGTTAGCTAGTGACACATGTCCACTATTTTTATTTTTATTTTTATTATTTAACTTAAATCTGAATCTTTAATAAATTATATCAAACTTCTAATATTTACTCTTAGGTCCCTAGCCATAAATATTTAATCATTTATTATTTAATAAAAAAATTATTAAATAATCCTCATATTTACAAACAAGCATTTACTAATTTTTTTTTTTTTTTTTTAAATGGGGGATGTTACAGGCTGGGGCGGTTGCACCTCCCAGCCTCGCAGCCCTGGCGGTTGCACCTCGTGGCTGGGGCGGTTGCACCTCCCAGCCTCACAGCCCTAGCGGTTGCACCTCCTGGTGCAATCAGGGTCCGAATGGTTCGCTCCATTCGGCCCAATTTGAATCTTTTCAGGGGCCCAATTGCCCCAAGATTAAGCTAATGGGATCACCTCCCATTTTCAAGCTTAATCATCATGCTAACTACGATTAATTCTAAGACAACTTCTGCAGCTTTGCTCCGATGCGTCAATCGCTTCTTCCGGCGAGTTTCCGGCGAACTTCCGTCGATCATCCGATAAACCCTCGGTGATCCTTCTGCGGACATCCGGCATACTCCTGGACTTTGCGATGATCCACTTGGTGAGTTCCGACGAGCTTCGCTTGGCAAGCTTCTGGACTTCTCGGATCTGTTCTTGCTGAACCTCCGACGACTGTCCGAACTTCCGTCGAACTCTCGAACTCCCAACGTGATCATGATCTTGACTCCGGCGCAACACCTGCTACTTGTCTTACTCTCATCGTAGTTAATCCTGCACAACAAATCAAAACTTCGATCGAGACAATTAATCCTAAGCAATTAACCAAGTTGTCCGACATGTCATTGGTCCCTCGACGCTTCGTCCGATTCTTCGGCGCATCGTCCTCTTCTGCAGCCTATTGCCCAATCGGCCAGTTGACTCTGCAACTCCGATATCCTTAGCACAATACCCGCTCTTCTTGGCCCGATGCCCGAGTCCACGGCCCGAAGCCTTCTGTCGATACGTCGACCGATCCACCGGCCCGACGTCCAATCTTCTGACATGTTCCTTCGGCACAACATGATTTTCCTGCTTTAATTGTCTCATCCTGATCGAAGCATCCTGCGTCACTCAAAACGCAGATTAAATCATAAACATATATCAAGTGGTTTCATCATCAAAATACGAGATTCAACAGAGACCAGCTGCATCCATCATATGGATGGGTATACAACATACTAGTTTATCCGGTTATCACGATGTCCCTCTCGAGTAACCTATGACCGGGATTATTTAGGATATGTGTTTAAAGGTGAATCGATCTCATTTTTATGATCTCATCACGATCCAATTCCCATTGCACAAATCCAAGGTCATCACAATATATATATGCACATATGCAATTGTTATAAAGTGATATATGCCAAAATATAATAAGCAAAAGGATTCTGTATTAAGTCACACGTGCCATCACTCATGTGATTGGCTTGTTGGGCACCTATGACTAGCAGTCCCTAGGTCTTGGTTTCTCCCGACAAGCTTCCTGCGATCTTCTGGCGAACTTCCGACGATCTCTCGGCAATGTTCCAATGGACTCCCGGCAAGCTCCTGGACTTCACGATGATCTTCTTGGCGAGTTTCGATGAGCTTCTCTAGCAAGCTTTGGGACTTCTCGGAAGAACTTCTAATGAATGTCTAGACTTCCGACGAACTCTCAAACTCCCAACAAAATCGCGTCCTTGACTCTGGGACTTCATTTTGCTTCATGCCTTGTTATCATAGTTAATCTTGCACAAGTAAAAACACACTTTGATCTAGACAATTAATACTAAGCATTAATTATGTTGTCCAGTATGTCATTGGTCCATCGATGCTTCATCTTATTCTTCGACGCATCGTCCTCTCTTACAACCTATTGCTCAATTGGCTAGTTGACTCCGCAACTCTGATATCCTTGGCGCAATATATGCTCTTCTTGGCTCGATGCCCGAATCCATGGCCTGAAGCCTTCTGTTGATACGTCGATCAATCCTCCGGTCCAACATCCAATCTTTTGACATATTTTTCTTTAGCCCAACATGATTTTTACTGCTTTAATTTTCTCTCCTTGATCGAAGCATCTTGCGTCACTCAAAATACAAATTAAATCATAAATACTTATCAATTAGTTTCATCATCAAAATACGAGATTCAACAATCTCCTCCTTTTTTATGATGACAACCAATTGATGACGGAGTTAACCTTAACTCCCGGAGTTTAAACAAACTCCCCTTATCAATATGTCATATTGATAAAGACTCTTGGATTCAAAAATCTAAGCAATATGTTATTATAAACTTATGCATAACATCATACTTCTCCCCCCCTTGTCATCAACAAAAAGGAGAAGTGTAACTTTCTAGTGTTTGGAAATATAATTCAACTCATTGCATAATAAACATAATCTCCATTTTTATCATCATACAAGCTAGCAAAAATTTAGTTAGTGCTACATCATTTTAGAAAATGCAAGCTATCAAGTTTTAGATATGCAAGGTACTAAGATAGTATGTTCTATAATATACAAGCTAGCAATTTTGAGATGTTCAAGAAAGCAACTCTTGCTTCTTGAAATATACAAGTTTGTAAATTTTGCTAGATGTACAAGTTAGCATGTTTCTCTTATTGAGATAAGCAAGATAGCACTTCTTTCTCCATGCAATTTGCAAGCTAGCAAATTTTTGCTTCCTTTGCAATGCTTGAGCTAGCAGTTTTGCTTCCTTTGCAAAGTGCAAGTTTCTAAATTTTGCAAGATAAGCTAGCGATATTTCTCCCCTTTGTCAATGTTAAAAAGAATGGAAGAATATAATGTTATAATTCTTTTCCCTTTATAATAATTTTCAAAGCTTGGCAAAGGTAAACAACAAAAATGAATATCAAAAGATCATATATCATTTTTGACAAGAAAGCATGATAGGAAAAATAATCTTGATTCAAACGGATGATTCAAGTTTAAAATTCGAGAAATCAAGATCATAATCCGAAAAAGAATGTATAAGGAGAGTTTATGCATCTTTTGCAATTTGGCTAAATTTAACATTCAAACTAGCAATTTTCTTTCTCCCCTTTAATGTAATCAAGGAAGAAGTAGAGTGGAAGAATATAATTTTTACATCAATACTCTAATTATAACATGAGGTTTATAACCACAAATACAAAGAAATTTACACATCATGTCATGAAAGATAATAATATCAAATCATGAATGCTACGAGACATGATTTATTTCGTCAAATCTCTTTTCTTTATAAATAGATAAAAGAAACATAGGAGATCTTGATTTGTGCATAAGAAATCTCAAGTTATAAATTTCAAAAAATGATTCGATTTGATATATTATCTTATTATTAAAACGAATCAAATGAAAAGAAATCCAAAATCATCATGTAAAATCATCAAAATATTTTACATAGTCCAAGAGATACAAAGATTCTTTATGATAATTTTCTTCTTTAGACGATAAAATCATATGAGAACAAAATGATTCATATAAAATACATCGCATGTCATAAACATGAATAAATTAAGTGTTTGGTTAAATATGACAACAAATTGCCAAATCCAAAATGATCATCAAAATCACTTTTCGGATCATTTAATGAAAGCACCATAGATATATTAAAAATAGCTCAAGTTCTTTTAGTTCCAAATTTTGTGATTGATTTCATGTTCAAGTCTTTCATACAAAGGTCATGCTTCATTATTTATAATCGAAAAATAATATGAAAATCATAGAAATCATCAAGCTCAATAAACCTAAAACTCATTATTACTTCAAATCACCATGCATAATTATAAAATCGTCAAGCATGATACCAAGACTTTTTACTATTTCCATTACATCATTACATCATTATGCATCATTAAATCATTAAGCATGATTTCATTAAACATGAAGCATCTTTAATCAAAATCGAGAAACAATATGGAAATCAACATGATACACATTATTTCTTCTTGAAAAACATATATATGATTATCATTAGATTTAAATCTAACATTTTATTCCTTTAACATAAAACATGTAATTTTCATTATCATTTTCAAAATTACTAACATGATAAGCATGATTCCTAATTTTTTTGCATTTTCATTTATTAAACATGTAATTTTCAAGAAAAATAATTAGTCTAAACTAATTTAAGAACAACTCATAAAAAGCATTATGTAATTTTAAAATAAATTAAAGGAGTTTCGTTTGAGTTGTTAACCTCATTGTAGAAAGCCGTTAAGGCGTAGTTTGCCACCTCGCCTTTGTTGATTTTCTCCTCGTCTTTGGAGGAGCTCGATTCATCCCAAAGTGCTTTCTTCTTCTTTAATTTGTTTCTATTTTTTTATTCTTGCTTTAAGTACTTTTTAAGTTTTATTGTGAGAAGTTCAAGTTCATCATCATTCTTTTATTCGATGTTTAAAATCCTTCCTGTTCTTTGGAATGTGGTTCTCAAGTTCTTCACGTGCATTACACGTCATTTCATAGGTTATTAGAGACCTGATAAGTTCTTTGATCAAAAAAATATTTAATTTTTTTTATTCTTGTATAGCCATTATTTTCGAATCCCAATTCTTAGAAAATGATCATAAAACTTTATTCACGAGTTTAATATTCAAAAAATATTTGCCAAGAGATTTTAAACTATTGATGACATCCGTAAAGCGGGTGTACATGCCAACAACTGTTTCGCTCGGCTTCATTTGAAACAGCTCGAAATCATGCTTTAAAAAATTAATCTTCGAAACTTTTACTCTATTAGTGCCTTCTTGTGTGATTTCAAGAGTATACCATATATCGAAAGTTGTTTCGCAATTAGAAACCCAATTAAACTCAGTTTTATCCAAAACGCAAAATAGAGCGTTCATAGCTCTAGCATTTAAGGAAAAAGTTTTCTTCTCTAAATCATTCCATTCTTTCATTAGAGTAGAAGACTTTTGAAAACCACTTTTGATAATATTCCACATATTCAAGTCCAAAGAAAGCAAGAAAACTCTAATTTGAGTTTTCCAATATATATAGTCCGTCCCATTGACAAAGAGAGGACGAATGAGAGAGTGACCCTTTTGAAAACCAAAAAGAGCTATTTCTCTTAGGTGTTAAACCAAATGAGAAATAACGAGGCTCTGATACCAATTGTTAGGAAAGGGGTCGGCACTAAGAGGGGGGGGGTGAATTAGTGTAGCTGTAAAATACGTCGGTTACGAAAACTTTTCGTACGATAAAAGCCAAACTCGAAAATGCTTAATTTGAAAGTGTGTCGTAAAGGTATTGAAGGCAGTAAGAATGTAAAATAGTTTACAGTAAAGTAAATTGCTCAAGACAAAATACAAACCAGATTTTAGAGTGGTTCGGTTGTCGTGACCTACATCCACTTCGTCGATTCCTCTTCCGTCGAGGCCACCGGCATCCACTATCGGTCTTCCTTCAATAGATGAAGACTAACCACCTTCTTACACCCCTCTTCTCCTTTTACTGGGTTTAGTAGACAACCCTTACAAGCACTCACTCCTCCTAAATAAAATTCTAAACTTAGACTTAGAGGAGAGGATTTCTCAAGTGATTGCAACAGTATTTCTTTACTTTTAAACTCTTTATGATTGTGTATGTTAACCAAGGATGAAAGGGATATTTATAGCCCTCAAGTTGATTTAAACTTGGAGCCTAAAAATATCTTATCCCGGGTTTCCTGGGTCCGGGCGGTACCACCTCTGGTGATGGGCGGTACCACCGTCAGTGTCAGTCTAACACTGACACTGTGCTAGGCGGTACCATTGCCCAAACTAGCGGTACCACTGCCTGGCACTGGGCCACTGGGCGGTACCACCACCCAGACTGATGGTACCACCGCCTGAAACAGTCTTGGAGGTTGTGCCACGATGATGTCACCTCTTGGGTTACTATTTGAGCCTTTCATTGAGCCCAACAGAATCCTTACATGGGCCCAACTGGCTCCTAATTGGGTCGGCCCAAATCCAATCCTAATTACATACTAACTACGAAATATAAGCCATACTTAAGCTAAACAAGTCCCTAGGTCTTGGTTTCTTTCGGCGAGCTTCCGACGAACTTCCGATGATCTCTCGACTATTGAATCTCATATTTTGATGATGAAACTGTTAGGATCGAGAGCACTAAGAGGGGCGGGTGAATTAGTGCAGCGGAAATCTTTTAGCGATTAAAAACGAAAGCTGCGTTTGTTCGATAAAAATGATTTCGACGTAAAAGCCGATTCTAATATTACTTAAGATTGAGCGCAGTTTACGTCTAAAAACAGTTTACGTCTAAACACAGTTTACGTCTAAATGCAGTTTGCGTCTAAACGCAGTTTTACGTCTAAACGTAGTTTTACGTCTAAACGTAGTTTGCATCTAAACTCAGTTTACGTCTAAAACGTAATTTTACGTCTAAACGCAGTTTTACGTCTAAACGTAGTTTTACATTTAAAAGTAGTTTACGTCTAAAACATAGTTTTACGTCTAAACACAGTTTGCGCAGTTTACATCTAAACGCAGTTTTACGTCTAGAAGCAGTTTGCGTCTAAACGTAGTTTTACGTCTAAAACGTAGCTTGCACAGATTACGTCTAAACGTAGTTTCGAAAAGATCTGAACTTAGAAACTCGTTCGTAAAAGCGCAGAAGATAGTTTGCAGTTATAAATAGAATCAAAACGTAAACGTAAACTGCAATGTAAAGATCGTACGAAAACACCGATTTACATCTGAATGCAGATTCGGAAAGATCAGAACTTAGAAACTTGTTCGTAAAAGCGCAGAGAGCAATAGCTATGTAGGAGGTTTGCAGTAATGATAAAGTGCTCAAAATAAAAGCAAACCAGAGATTTAGAGTGGTTCGGTCAGTCTTGACCTACTCCACTTTTGGCTTCCTCCACCGACGAGGTTACCGACGTCAACTAGATGCCTTCCTTCAATAGGCGAAGGCCAACTGCCCTTTTACAGTTTCACTCCTTTTGACGGGATCAGGAGACAACCCTTACAGAACCTTTCTCTCCTCTCTTTACAACTCAAGACTTTGAAGAACAGAAGGAGGAGAACTTAAAGGCTTTACAACAATTTTGAGCTCTTAGAATCACAGAAAAGATCAGGATTTCGGTCTAGGTCGGTATCCTTTCTATGCTGAATGGGTGGGGTATTTATAGGCCCCAACCCAGTTCAAATTTGGAGCTCAAAATGATCAAATCCCGGAATTCCGGGATCAGGCGGTTGCACCTCCTGACTGGAGCGGTTGCACCGCCTGGCAGAGCTCGGAGACTGAGCCCCAGGCGGTGCCACCTCCTGACTGAGGCGGTTGCACCCCTCCTGCCAGAGCTCGAAGACCGAACTCAGGCGGTGCTACCTCTGTCAGGGGAGGTTGCACCGCCCAGTCTCGCTCGGAGACTGAGCCCAGGCGGTGCCACCTCCTGCCTGGGGCGGTTGCACCGCCCAGCTTCGCTGGGAGATCCTCTCCTGGGCGGTGCCACCTCCAACCCTGGCGGTGCCACCTCTTTCACTATTTCAGCTCACTTGGTTTGGCTCCAAACTTGGTCCAAACTAGTCCGAACTTGGGCCTAATTGGCCCCTACTTGGGTTATAGGATTAACACCTAATCCTAACCCTAATTAACATGCTAACTATGAATTTAAAGACATTTTCTAAGCTATTACAAAGTCCGCAAGTCAAGACTTCTTCTGGCGAGCTTCCGGCAAACTTCCGACGGTCTTCCGATGAACTCTCGGAAACCATTCTGCGGACTCCCAGCAAGCTCCTAGACTTCACGATTTGATCTTAGCGAGTTCCAACGAGCTTCTTCGGCAAGCTCCGATCTTTCTCGGCGAGCTCCGCGAACTTCCAACGAACCTTCCGGCGAGCTTCCGAAAAACCCTTCGGCGAGCTCCCTGTTAGGATCGAGAGCACTAAAAGGGGGGGGGGGTGAATTAGTGCAGCGGAAATCTTACAGCAATTTAAAAGCTAAAGCTGCGTTCGTCCGATAAAAATCGATTTCGATATAAAAGCAGAATCACTGTGCAGTTTGCGTCTAAGCGCAGTTTGCGTCTAAACACAGTTTGCGTCTAAGCGCAGTTTGCGTCTAAGCACAGTTTGCGTCTAAGCGCAGTTTGCGTCTAAACTCAGTTTTACGTTCAAATGCAGTTTTACGTCCAAACGCAGTTTTACGTCCAAACGCAGTTTTGCGTCTAAACGCAGTTTTGCGTCTAAACGCAGTTTTACGTCTAAACGTAGTTTTACGTCTAAACGCAGTTTTGCGTCTAAACGCAGTTTTACGTCTAAACGTAATTTTACGTCTAAATGTAGTTTTGCGTCTAAAAGCAGTTTTGAACCTTGAAAAGCGTTTTACGTAGAAAGCAATTTGCAGTTATAAATGGAATCCGAATGTAAGCGAAAACTGCAGTGTGAAGATCGTACGAAAACACGATTTACGTTTGAATGCAGATTCTGAAAGATCAGAGCTTAGAAACTTGTTCGTGAAGGCGCAGAGGGCAGTAGCAATGTAGGAGGTTTGCAGTAATGATAAAGTGCTCAAGGTAAAAGCAAACCAGAGATTTAGAGTGGTTCGGTCAGTCTTGACCTACTCCACTTTTGGCTTCCTCCTCCGACGAGGTCACCGATGTCAACTAGCTGCCTTCCTTCAATGGGCGAAGGCTAACTGCCCTTTTACAGTTTCTCTCCTTTTGACAGGCTCAGGAGACAACCTTTACAGATCCTTTCTCTCCTCTCTTTACAACTCAAAACTTGAAGAACAGAAGGAGGAGAACTTTAGGACTTTACACAAATTTGAGCTCTTAGAATCACTGAAAAGATCAAGAATTCGATGTGGATCTGTATCTTTTCAGTGCTGAATGGGTGGGGTATTTATAGGCCCCAACCCAGTTCAAATTTGGAGCTCAAAACGATCAAATCGATCAAATCCCAGAATTCTGGGATCAGGCGGTTGCACCTCTTGACTGGAGAGGTGGCACCGCCTGGCAGAGCTCGAAGACTGAGCTCAGGCGATTGCTCCTCTCTGCCAGAGCTCGAAGACTGAGCTCGATGGTTGCATCACCTGGCAGAGCTCGAAGACTGAGCTTGGTGGTTGCACCGCCTGGCAGAGCTCGAAGTCTTAGCTCGGTGGTTGCATCACCTGGCAGAGCTCGAAACTGAGCTCAGGCTGATGCACCTCTCTGCCAGAGCTCGAAGACTGAGCTCGATGGTTGCATCACCTGGCAGAGCTCGAGACTGAGCTCAGGCTGATGCACCTCTCTGCCAGAGCTCGAAGACTGAGCTCGGTGGTTGCATCGCCTGGCAGAGCTCGAAACTTGAGATCTGGCGGTGCTA
Organism: Musa acuminata AAA Group; assembly: GCF_036884655.1. NCBI lineage: Eukaryota > Viridiplantae > Streptophyta > Magnoliopsida > Zingiberales > Musaceae > Musa > Musa acuminata. The sequence continues at coordinate 3,698,035 of NC_088347.1, read as the reverse complement.
CCTCTTGACAGAGGAGGTTGCACCGCCCAGTCTAGCTCGAAGACTGAGCTCTGGGCGGTTGCACCTCTTGGCTGGGGCGGTTGCACCTCCCAGCCTCGCAGCCCTGGCGGTTGCACCTCCTGGCTGGGGCGGTTGCACCTCCCAACCTCACAGCCCTGGCGGTTGCACCTCCTGGCTGGGGCGGTTGCACCTCCTGGTGCAATCAGGGTCCGAATGGTTCGCTCCATTCGGCCCAATTTGAATCTTTTCAGGGGCCCAATTGTCCCAAGATTAAGCTAATGGGATCACCTCCCATTTTCAAGCTTAATCATCATGCTAACTACGATTAACTCTAAGACAACTTCTGCAGCTTTGCTCCGATGCGTCAATCGCTTCTTCCGGCGAGTTTCTGGCCAACTTCCGTCGATCATCCGATAAACCCTCGGTGATCCTTCTGCGGACATCCGGCATACTCCTGGACTTTGCGACGATCCACTTGGCGAGTTCCGACGAGCTTCGCTTGGCAAGCTTCTGGACTTCTCGGATATGTTCTCGCTGAACCTCCGACGACCGTCCGAACTTCCGTCGAACTCTCGAACTCCCAACGTGATCATGATCTTGACTCCGGCGCAACACCTGATGCTTGTCTTACGCTCATCGTAGTTAATCCTGCACACTTATCAAAACTTCGATCGAGACAATTAATCCTCAGCAATTAACCAAGTTGTCCGACATGTCATTGGTCCCTCGACGCTTCGTTCGATTCTTCGGCGCATCGTCCTCTTCTGCAGCCTATTGCCCAATCGGCCAGTTGACTCCGCAACTCCGATATCCTTGGCACAATACCCGCTCTTCTTGGCCCGATGCCCGAGTCCACGGCCCGAAGCCTTCTGTAGTTACGTCGACCGATCCACCGGCCCGACGTCCAATCTTCTGACACGTTCCTTCGGCACAACATGATTTTCCTGCTTTAATTGTCTCATCCTGATCGAAGCATCCTGCGTCACTCAAAACGCAGATTAAATCATAAACATATATCAAGTAGTTTCATCATCAAAATACGAGATTCAACAATCTCCCCCTTTTTGATGATGACAACCACTTGATGACGGAGTTAAACTTAACTCCCGGAGTTTAAACAAACTCCCCCTATCAATATGCCATATTGATAGAACCTTGAATTCAAACTAAATTCAAGTCATTGCAATATTCATCATGAATACTTGCAACACGTCAACATGAACTTATGCATCACATGTCATGTCATCAACATACTTTAATCAACATACTTCTCCCCCTTTGTCATCAACAAAAAGGAGAAGTATCACAATTAAGTGTTTGTGATATTGATTCAACTCATTTCATGAAAAACATAGTATCAAGTTTTATCATCATGCAATCTTGGAGCTAGAAGATTTAGCAAGTGTTATATCATGCTTAGAACATTCATGCTATCAAGTTTTAGATATGCAAGTTTTATAGCATATAAGATAGCACTTTTGGTAATGTTCAAGATAGCAAGTTCTATATTATGCAAGCTAGCAAATTAGAGATGTTCAAGAAGGCAACTCTTGCTTCTTGAAAATTTTGCTCACTTTGCTAGATGCGCAAGTTAGCATTTTTGCCTCTTGAGATAGGCAAGATAGCACATTTGCTTCTTTTGAGATAGCAACTTTTTGCTTCTCTTTAGACCAACAAGCTAGCAATTTTTACGATATACAAGTTTCACAACATATAAGCTAGCAAAAATTTCGAAAGCAAATGCAAGATAGCTTTCTTGTGTAAGCTCATGATTCTTGCTTCCTATTGCAATGTGCAAATTGCAAGTTTTGCTTCTTGAGATATTCAAGATAGTGATGTTCAAGAAGACAATTTTTCTTCTTTGAAATAAGCAAGTTAGCAATCTTTGCTACTTAAAATAGGCAAGCTAGCAATCAAGTTTTTGCATCTTCTTGACTTGTACAAGCTAGCTATCTCCCCCTTTGTCATTGTAAAAAAGAAAGAGAGAATACAGTTTTGTAGTTCTCTTTTCCTTTTACAACGATTTCAAAATCATGACAAATGATGAATAATCAAGTTATGAATGTCAAGACAATTTTTCATCATGAATATTTTATCATTGCATGCATCATTATTGAAGTATTACATGCATGATATCATATCACCATTCATAATTACATTAATGTTTCAATATAACAATTTCTTCTCAAAATGTGTAACTTGGCACTCATAGCATTTTAAATCATGATTTACAATATATGCAATACATCACATCGTAATTAGAAAGCACAAGTATTGCATGCATAATTGCACATCATAAATGTTTCATATCATGATGGTATCAATTTTGTCAAATTATATCCTACCATGCATGACCAAAACTTCTCCCTATTTTATCATTGAAAACAAGAAGAAAGTAGGGGGAAGAGCATAAAAGTGTTAAATATTTCAATCATTTCAAGGCATTTACATCATAGATCAAGTCATGATTCGTGATTCATCATAAAGCAAGTTAGTTTTCAATCATCACATAAGGCATTCAAGGAATTTTTGAAACATAGGAGAATGATTAATTTAAGCATACAATGTTTCAATCCAATTTAAGTCATGAATATTAATGTTTTCATATTGTGAGTATCAATTCATGACTACCACAAGATATTATTTGTGACTTCAATTTTGCAAGATCAAGATTATGATTTAGATAAAACTTATTCAAATTAAATCATTAACTTGAAGTTCATAATCAAGTCATTAAAATTAATTTCGAGATTCATAAAATATCATCAAATCATTAATCTCGATCAAATGGGAAAAGCATTTTTTTTAAAAGATTCTTTTTCATCTAAGCATGCCTTAGTCTTTATATGCCAAATTAAGATAAGTATAAGGCAAAGAAATCTTGTATTATGAGATATATGATATCAAGGCTCATAATTCATTTGAAAAGATATAGTACAAAGAGCAACTTGAAACATTCTTATCAAAGATCACATTTTAAAATATTCCAAGTTTCAAGATATCAATATGACACTTCATTGAATTGCATTTCATTTGAAGAAACCCTTTTTGATAAATGTAGGGAGCATAATGAACGATCTTGATTTATAAAGAGCTTCATGTTATAATTATCAAGATCATGATTATGATTATTCTCTTTAGCAAGGAATCACAAAAGCACTTTATTTTTGCATAAGAAATCTCATTGTATTATGATTTATAAATTCTTTTTCTGCACATGAATCATAGGAGATATGAATGTGAAACAAATCTTTGCAAGCAAAAACACTATCATTCATATTTCAAGATTGAATTTATAAGCAGGAATCATTTCATCAAATCTATTTTAGAAAAATATTTTTTAATAAGTGTATGAGAAAATCTGATTGTTAGGATATCAATTGTTAAGTGAATCCGAAAATAAAATTAACATTTTCATATATTCAGACATGATTTTTGCTATAGATCTTGAAATTAAATCAAGAAGATCAAACAAGCTCATGATCATGGATAACTTAAGATCTCACGCATAAAATTGTTAATAACCATTTAAAATTACATCTTTATGCATTACTTTAAATCAAACGTGATTTCATTCAACAATGTTAATCAAACATGATACACATTATTACTTCTTAACCATGATCAAAATCATTTTATTTGTTTATCATGCAATATTATCATTTTTGAAATTATCAGCATGATCATAATTTTTGTATTTTTATTTTTAAACATGTAATTTTCAAGAAAATTAATTCTAAACTAAAAAAGAAAATATATCATGAAAGCATCAAGTAATTTTAAAATAAACCAAAGGCATTTTAATTACCTCAATGTCGTAGGCTGGTAAGACGTAGTTTGCCGCCTCGCTTTTGTTGACTTTCTCGTCTTCAGAGGAGCTCGATTCATCCCAATTTTTGCTCTTCTTCTTGCGTTTAAAGCAAGTATTTCCATTCATTTTGCTTTTTAATTTTCGTTTCATTTGTATTTTAAGTTCACCATCACTTGAGCTTATGCTCAAGTGGTCTTCAAATGTTCTATGTCCCAAATCCTTCCTGTTCTTTGGAAGGTTGGTTTGTTCATCATTGTCCTCATCACTTGAGTCATCGCTCAAGTGGCATTCATTTGTCCAGAGTTCCAAATCCTTCCTGTTCTTTGGAAGGTGATTGTGTTCAACAGGTTCATCATGTGCATTGTGCACCATTTCATGTGTCATCAATGAACCAATTAGTTCTTCAAGTGGTAAGTTGTTTAGATTTTTAGCTTCTTGTATTGCAGTTACTTTTGAATCCCACTTTTTAGAAAGAGAACGCAAAATTTTGTTTACGAGTTCAAAATCCGAAAAACATTTTCTAAGAGCTCTTAAACTATTGACGACATCCGTGAAACGGGTGTACATGTCGCCTATAGTCTCGCTTGGTTGCATTTGAAAAAGCTCGAAATCATGCAATAAAAAGTTAACTTTCGAGTCTTTGACTCTACTAGTTCCCTCGTGCGTGATTTCAAGTGTTCGCCAAATGTCAAAAGCCGTTTCGCATGTGGAAATCCGATTGAACTCATTTTTGTCCAAAGCACAAAATAAGGCATTCATAGCCTTTGCGTTTAAAGAAAAATAATTCTTTTCCAAAACCGACCATTCGTTCATTGGTTTAGAGGGAAGTTGAAAACCGTTTTCAACGATATTCCATAAATCCAGATTTAGAGAAATTAAGAAAACTCTCATTCGAGTTTTCCAATAAGTGTAGTCTACTCCGTTAAAGAACGGTGGACGAAAGACCGAAAAGCCCTCTTGAAGAGCCATTTCTCTCGGGTGTAAATCCGAAATGAGAAATACCCCGCTCTGATACCAATTGTTAGGATCGAGAGCACTAAGAGGGGGGGGGGTGAATTAGTGCAGCGGAAATCTTACAGAAATTTAAAAGCTAAAGCTGCGTTCGTCCGATAAAAATCGATTTCGATATAAAAGCAGAATCACAGTGCAGTTTGCGTCTAAGCGCAGTTTTGCGTCTAAGCGCAGTTTGCGTCTAAACACAGTTTGCGTCTAAGCGCAGTTTGCGTCTAAGCGCAGTTTGCGTCTAAACTCAGTTTTACGTTCAAATGCAGTTTTACGTCCAAACGCAGTTTTACGTCCAAACGCAGTTTTGCGTCTAAACGCAGTTTTACGTCTAAACGCAATTTTACGTCTAAACGCAGTTTTACGTCTAAACGCAGTTTTGCGTCTAAACGCAGTTTTACGTCTAAACGTAATTTTACGTCTAAATGTAGTTTTGCGTCTAAAAGCAGTTTTGAACCTTGAAAAGCGTTTTACGTAGAAAGCAATTTGCAGTTATAAATGGAATCCGAATGTAAGCGAAAACTGCAGTGTGAAGATCGTACGAAAACACGATTTACGTTTGAATGCAGATTCTGAAAGATCAGAGCTTAGAAACTTGTTCGTGAAGGCGCAGAGGGCAGTAGCAATGTAGGAGGTTTGCAGTAATGATAAAGTGCTCAAGGTAAAAGCAAACCAGAGATTTAGAGTGGTTCGGTCAGTCTTGACCTACTCCACTTTTGGCTTCCTCCTCCGACGAGGTCACCGACGTCAACTAGCTGCCTTCCTTCAATGGGCGAAGGCTAACTGCCCTTTTACAGTTTCTCTCCTTTTGACAGGCTCAGGAGACAACCTTTACAGATCCTTTCTCTCCTCTCTTTACAACTCAAAACTTGAAGAACAGAAGGAGGAGAACTTTAGGACTTTACACAAATTTGAGCTCTTAGAATCACTAAAAAGATCAAGAATTCGGTGTGGATCTGTATCTTTTCAGTGCTAAATGGGTGGGGTATTTATAGGCCCCAACCCAGTTCAAATTTGGAGCTCAAAACGATCAAATCGATCAAATCCAAGAATTCTGGGATCAGGCGGTTGCACCTCTTGACTGGAGAGGTGGCACCGCCTGGCAGAGCTCGAAGACTGAGCTCAGGCGATTGCTCCTCTCTGCCAGAGCTCGAAGACTGAGCTCGATGGTTGCATCACCTGGCAGAGCTCGAAGACTGAGCTTGGTGATTGCACCGCCTGGCAAAGCTCGAAGTCTGAGCTCGGTGGTTGCATCACCTGGCAGAGCTCGAAACTGAGCTCAGGCTGATGCACCTCTCTGCCAGAGCTCGAAGACTGAGCTCGATGGTTGCATCACCTGGCAGAGCTCGAGACTGAGCTCAGGCTGATGCACCTCTCTGCTAGAGCTCGAAGACTGAGCTCGGTGGTTGCATCGCCTGGCAGAGCTCGAAACTTGAGCTCTGGCGGTGCTACCTCTTGACAGAGGAGGTTGCACCGCCCAGTCTAGCTCGAAGACTGAGCTCTGGGCGGTTGCACCTCTTGGCTGGGGCAGTTGCACCTCCTGGCTGGGGCGGTTGCACCTCCCAACCTCACAGCCCTGGCGGTTGCACCTCCTGGCTGGGGCGGTTGCACCTCCTGGTGCAATCAGGGTCCGAATGGTTCGCTCCATTCGTCCCAATTTGAATCTTTTCAGGGGCCCAATTGCCCCAAGATTAAGCTAATGGGATCACCTCCCATTTTCAAGCTTAATCATCATGCTAACTACGATTAACTCTAAGACAACTTCTGCAGCGTTGCTCCGATGCGTCAATCGCTTCTTCCGACGAGTTTCCGGCCAACTTCCGTCGATCATCCGATAAACCCTCGGTGATCCTTCTGCGGACATCCGGCATACTCCTGGACTTTGCGATGATCCACTTGGCGAGTTCCGACGAGCTTCGCTTGGCAAGCTTCTGGACTTCTCGGATCTGTTCTCGCTGAACCTCCGACGACCGTCCGAACTTCCGTCGAACTCTCGAACTCCCAACGTGATCATGATCTTGACTCCGGCGCAACACCTGCTGCTTGTCTTACTCTCATCGTAGTTAATCCTGCACACTTATCAAAACTTCGATCGAGACAATTAATCCTAAGCAATTAACCAAGTTGTCCGACATGTCATTGGTCCCTCGACGCTTCGTCCGATTCTTCGGCGCATCGTCCTCTTCTGCAGCCTATTGCCCAATCGGCCAGTTGACTCCGCAACTCCGATATCCTTGGCACAATACCCGCTCTTCTTGGCCCGATGCCCGAGTCCACGGCCCGAAGCCTTCTGTCGATACGTCGACCGATCCACCGGCCCGACGTCCAATCTTCTGACACGTTCCTTCGGCACAACATGATTTTCCTGCTTTAATTGTCTCATCCTGATCGAAGCATCCTGCGTCACTCAAAACGCAGATTAAATCATAAACATATATCAAGTAGTTTCATCATCAAAATACGAGATTCAACACTCCCAACTTATTCTCGGCTAGTTCCGGTAGCATTCCCGACGAACCTTCGGACTTCCGTCGAACTCTCGAACTCGCAACAAATCCTTCGCGCTTGACTCCGACACTTTGTTTCGCTTTATGTCTTCATCGTTATCATAGTTAATCCTGCATAACAAAACAAAACTTCGATCGAGACAATTAATCCTAAGCAATTAACCAAGTTGTCCGACATGTCATTGGTCCCTCGACGCTTCGTCCGATTCTTCGGCGCATCGTCCTCTCTTGCAGCCTATTGCCCAATCGGCCAGTTGACTCTGCAACTCCGATATCCTTGGCACAATACCCGCTCTTCTTGGCCCGATGCCCGAGTCCACGGCCCGAAGCCTTTTGTCGATACGTCGACCGATCCTTGACATGTTCCTTCGGCACAACATGACTTTCCTGCTTTAATTGTCTCATCCTGATCGAAGCATCTTGCGTGACTCAAAACGTAGATTAAATCATAAATATATATCAAGTAGTTTCATCATCAAAATACGAGATTCAATAATCTCCCCCTTTTTTATGATGGCAACCACTTGATGACGGAGTTAAACTTAACTCCCGGAGTTTAAACAAACTCCCCCTATCAATATGCCATATTGATAGAACCTGGAATTCAAACTGAATTCAAGTCATTGCAATATTCAACATGAATACTTGCAACACGTCAACATGAACATATGCATAAACTTATGCATCACATGTCATGTCATCAACATACTTCTCCCCCTTTGTCATCAACAAAAAGGAGAAGTACCACAATCAAGTGTGTGTGATATTGGTTCAACTCATTGCATGAAAATCATAATATCAAGTTTTATCATCATGCAAGTTTGCTAATATCAAATATCAACATGAAAAATTACGATGTAAGCTTTTGATATCATAACGCAAACATTTCAAGTGTTTATCAATTGTAGCATTTCATCACATGGTAAGATATCAACGCGTAAAATTACGATACAAGTTCTTGATATCTTAACGCATGATGCAAACATGGCATAATGCAAGTTTGGCAATCATAGCATCAATTCATATATCTCTTAATGATGCAAGCATTGCAAATATGGCAATCATATCAATTCATATATCTCTTGATGATGCAAGCATAGCATCAGTGTTCATAGCATCAATTCATATATTTCTCCCCCTTTGTCATCAACAAAACGGAGAACGACATAAGCAAATTTTAAGCATAAGTGCTTGTTGTTACGTATGTGAAATAAATCCTTGCAAGTAAAAACACTTTCATCCATATTCATCAAATCCATTTCTCAAAAAATATTTTTCACATGATGTGTGTATGAGAGATGTATTTGCTAGTTAATTACATATGTCAAAAATCAATGATATGAACTAAACTTGATATGACATAAGCTTGTTAAGTTTGGAAGAGAGTGAACTTGATATGTTAGATTCAAGAGAATCCGAAAATGAAATTTGACTCTTTCTTCCATTCGGACAAAGTTTTGCTATAGATATTCAATTACAATCATGAAGGTAAAGCATGCTTGTTATCATGGAAGTTTTGTATTCAAGCACATAATTTTCAACATGTAATTGTGTAAAATCATTATGCCAATCAAGTGATTCGATCATTCAATCAAGAAGGTTCGAAAAATAATTTTAACATGTTCAATCATTAGGACGTATTTTTGCCATAGTTTTTCAAATACAATCATAAAGATAAGACATGCTCATCATCATGGTAGTATGATAGCAAGTTTACCATATACAAGCTAGCAAAAAATTTCTACATTTTAAGGCCCGCAAGCTAGCAATTTTGAGATGTTCAAGAAAGCAACTCTTGCTTCTTGAAATATAAGTTTTGTTAGATGTGCAAGTTAACTTTTTGCTTCTTGAGATAGGCAAGATAGCATTCCTTGGTGATGTTCAATATAGCTAAGTTATACATCATGCAAGCTAGTGAATTTTATAACACTTTAGAACATGCATAATCACCAAAGCATCATAAATTTTAATGATGTGCAAAATTACAAATTTTGCATGATTGCATTTGTGTGTCTTGAGATCTGCAAGATAGCACTTCTTAGTGATGTTCAAGATAGCAATTTCTTCTCTTTTGAGAAGTGCAATTTTTGCTTTCTTCTTGAATTGTGCAAGCTAGCTATCTCCCCTTTTGTCATTGTCAAAAAGAAGGGAAAAACCCTTTACATAAATTTTTAAATCATGACAAAGGTAGGTTTCAATCTTATTTGTGCATCATTATATTTTCAATTCGAACATGCACAATTTCAAAAACCTTATATTTCATTCATGCATGATACTGAATAAATCAATCAATATTATGAGCATATCATACATGATACTTAAATTTTTAACTATTTATCAACATTTTAATCATGATACCAGACATTCATCATTTAGAGTATTCATGACATTAAATCAACATACATAATTTTAGTAACAACTCATAGCATTTTAAATCATGATTTACATCATATGCAATACATCACATCATAATTAAAAAGCTCAAGTATTGCATGCATCATTGCAAATCATAAATGCTTCATATCATGATGGTATCAACTTTGTCAAATTATATCTTACCATGCATGATCATAACTTTTCATTTGTATACATCAACACAAATTAATGAATATCTCATGTATTCATATCATCACATAAGGTATATCAAGAAGAGTTGGTAATGAGATTTACGAATCATGTAGACAAATTATGAATATTAAGAGACACATTATGATTCTTTTTAGATAACTTAAATAGCAACAAGAAAGAATCATAGTAAGTTATTTTGATTTATAAAAAGAATTCTCAAGTTATAATTCCAAGAAATCACGATTCATTTCAATAAATTTCAATAGGAACACATCATCAAAATCTCAGCATTACTTTTAAGAGATTCAAAATGGTATAGATAATTTTATTGATCTCTTAGTGAAAAAGTCAAATACGGTAGAGAAAAATAAATTTTCAAGAAAAATACTTTTCTCTTTTAGTTGTTTTAGTTCATATGATTTTATTTCATCTATGCCAAACATGTATCATGTTTTAAAATCGAAAGTGCAAGTATTATTATGACAAAGATCAATAAGGCACTTTCATTATCGTGAAAATCGAAAATTGCAGGATTCATCATCCATAATTATAAAACCAATAAGCACGATTTTTAAAATCTCATGCATAGAATAAAATCATGGTATCATTTCATATTTTCAATCAAAATCATTTTGTTTGTTTATCATAAAATATGCAATATTATTATTTTCAATTACTAGCATGATCATGTAATTTTCAAGAAAAATTAATTCTAAAAAAGAAATTACATCATGAAAGCGTCAAGTAATTTCAAAATAAACCAAAGGCATTTTAATTACCTCATCATTGTAGGCTGTTAAGGCGTAGTTTGCCGCCTTACTTTTGTTGACTTTCTCGTCTTCGGAGGAGCTCGATTCATCCCAATTTTTGTTCTTCTTCTTGCGTTTAAAGCAAGTAGTTCCATTCTTTTTGTTTTTAAATTTTCGTTTCATTTGTAGTTTAAGTTCACCATCACTTGAGCTTATGCTCGAGTGGTCTTTAAATGTTCTATGTCCCAAATCCTTCCTGTTCTTTGGAAGGTTGTTTTGTTCAACATGTTCATTGTGCACCATTTCATATGTCATCAACGAACCAATTAGTTCTTCAAGTGGTAAGTTGTTTAGGTTTTTAGCTTCTTCTATTGCAGTTACTTTTGAATCCCACCTTTTAGAAAGAGAACGCAAAATCTTGTTTACGAGTTCAAAATCCGAAAAACATTTTCCAAGAGCTCTTAAACTATTGACGACATCTGTGAAACGGGTGTACATGTCGCCTATAGTCTCGCTTGGTTGCATTCGAAAAAGCTCAAAATCATGCAATAAAAAGTGAACTTTCGAGTCTTTGACTCTACTAGTTCCCTCGTGCGTGATTTCAAGTGTTCGCCAAATGTCAAAATCCGTTTCGCACGTAGAAATCCGATTGAACTCATTTTTGTCCAAAGCGCAAAATAAGGCATTCATAGCCTTTGCGTTTAAAGAAAAATACTTCTTCTCCAAATCCGACCATTCGTTCGTCGGTTTAGACGGAAGTTGAAAACCATTTTCAATGATATTCCATAAATCCAAATTCGTAGAAATCAAGAAAACTCTCATTCGAGTTTTCCAATAAGTGTAGTCCAATCCGTTAAACAACGGTAGACAAAAGACCGAAAAGCCCTCTTGAAAGCCATGAAGAGCCATTTCTCTCGGGTGTAAATCCGAAATGAGAAAAACCGGGCTCTGATACCAATTGTTAGGATCGAGAGCACTAAGAGGGGGGGGTGAATTAATGCAGCGGAAATCTTTTAGCGATTAAAAACGAAAGATGCGTTCGTTCGATAAAAACGATTTCGACGTAAAAGCCGATTCTAATATTACTTAAGATTGAGCGCAGTTTACGTCTAAACACAGTTTACGTCTAAACACAGTTTACGTCTAAACGCAGTTTGCGTCTAAACATAGTTTTACGTCTAAACGTAGTTTTACGTCTAAACGTAGTTTGCGTCTAAACTCAGTTTACGTCTAAAACGCAATTTTACGTCTAAACGTAGTTTGCGTCTAAACGCAGTTTTACATCTAAACGTAGTTTTACGTTTAAAAGTAGTTTACGTCTAAAACACAGTTTTACGTCTAAACACAGTTTGCGCAGTTTACGTCTAAACGCAGTTTTACGTCTAGACGCAGTTTGCGTCTAAACGTAGTTTTACGTCTAAACGTAGTTTTACGTCTAAAATGCAGCTTGCGCAGATTACGTCTAAACGTAGTTTCGAAAAGATCTGAACTTAGAAACTCGTTCGTAAAAGCGCAGAAGACAGTTTGCAGTTATAAATAGAATCAAAACGTAAACGTAAACTGCAATGTAAAGATCGTACGAAAACACCGATTTACGTTTGAATGCAGATTCGGAAAGATCAGAACTTAGAAACTTGTTCGTAAAAGCGCAGAGAGCAGTAGCTATGTAGGAGGTTTGCAGTAATGATAAAGTGCTCAAAATATAAGCAAACTAGAGATTTAGAGTGGTTCGGTCAGTCTTGACCTACTCCACTTTTGGCTTCCTCCACCGACGAGGTTACCGACGTCAACTAGATGCCTTCCTTCAATAGGCGAAGGCCAACTGCCCTTTTACAGTTTCACTCCTTTTGACGGGATCAGGAGACAACCCTTACAGAACCTTTCTCTCCTCTCTTTACAACTCAAGACTTTGAAGAACAGAAGGAGGAGAACTTAAAGGCTTTACAACAATTTTGAGCTCTTAGAATCACAAAAAAGATCAGGATATCGGTGTAGGTCTGTATCCTTTCTGTGGTGAATGGGTGGGGTATTTATAGGCCCCAACCCAGTTCAAATTTGGAGCTCAAAACGATCAAATCCCGGAATTCCGGGATCAGGCGGTTGCACCTCCTGACTGGAGCGGTTGCACCGCCTAGTAGAGCTCGGAGACTGAGCCCAGGCGGTTGCACCTCTCTATCAAGGGCGATTGCACCGCCTGAGTCTGGCTCGGAGACTGAGCCCCAGGCGGTGCCACCTCCTGACTGAGGCGGTTGCACCCCTCCTGCCAAAGCTCGAAGACCGAGCTCAGGCGGTGCTACCTCTGTCAGGGGAGGTTGCACCACCCAGTCTCGCTCGGAGACTAAGCCCAGGCGGTGCCACCTCCTGCCTGGGGCGGTTGCACCGCCCAGCTTCACTGGTAGATCCTCTCCTGGGCGGTGCCACCTCTTTCACTATTTCAGCTCACTTGGTTTGGCTCCAAACTTGGTCCAAACCAGTCCGAACTTGGGCCTAATTGGCCCCTACTTGGGTTATAGGATTAACACCTAATCCTAACCCTAATTAACGTGCTAACTATGAATTTAAAGATATTTTCTAAGCTATTACAAAGTTCGTAAGTCAAGACTTCTTCTGGCGAGCTTCCGGCAAACTTCCGGCGGTCTTCCGATGAACTCTCGGAAACCATTCTGCGGACTCCCGGCAAGCTCCTAGACTTCACGATTTGATCTTAGCGAGTTCTAACGAGCTTCTTCGACAAGCTCCGATCTTTCTCGGCGAGCTCCGCGAACTTCCAACGAACCTTCCGGCGAGCTTCCGAAAAACCCTTCGGCAAGCTCCCAACTTATTCTCGGCTAGTTCCGGTAGCATTCCCAACAAACCTTCGGACTTCCGTCGAACTCTCGAACTCGCAACAAATCCTTCGCGCTTGACTCCGACACTTTGTTTCGCTTTATGTCTTCATCATTATCATAGTTAATCCTGCACAACAAAACAAAACTTCGATCGAGACAATTAATCCTAAGCAATTAACCAAGTTGTCCGACATGTCATTGGTCCCACGACGCTTCGTCCGATTCTTCGGCGCATCGTCCTCTCCTGCAGCCTATTGCCCAATCGACCAGTTGACTCCGTAACTCCGATATCCTTGGCACAATACCCGCTCTTCTTGGCCCGATGCCCGAGTCCACGGCCCGAAGCCTTCTGTCGATACGTCGACCGATCCACCGGCCCGACGTCCAATCTTCTAACATGTTCCTTCGGCACAACATGATTTTCCTGCTTTAATTGTCTCATCCTGATCGAAGCATCTTGCGTCACTCAAAACGCAGATTAAATCATAAACATATATCAAGTAGTTTCATCATCAAAATATGAGATTCAACAGAAACCACTTGATATATGTTTATGATTTAATCTATATTTTGAGTGATGTGGCATGCTTCGATCAGGATGAGACAATTAAAGTAGAAAAAATCATGTTGTTCCAGAGGTACATGTTAGAAGATTGGACGTCGGGCCGGTAGATCGGTCGACGTATCGACAGAAGGCTTTGGGCCATGGACTCAGGCATCGGGCCAAGAAGAGGGGGTATTATGCCAAGGATATCGAAGTTGCGGAGTCAACTGGCCGATTGGGCAATAGGCCGCAGGAGAGGACGATGCGCCGAAGAATCAGACGAAGCATCGAGGGACCAATGACATGTCGGACAACTTGGTTAATTGCTTATGATCTATTGTCTTAATCAAAGTTTTTTTTTACATGTACAAGATTAACTATAATAGAAGTAAGACCAGTAGGAGTTGCATCGGAGTCAAGACTATGATCACGTTGGGGGTTTGAGAGTTCGACGGAAGTCCGGACGGTCATCGGAGGTTCTACGGGAATAAATCCGAGAAATCCAGGAGCTTGCCAAAGAAGCTCATTGGAACTCACCAAGTTAATCATCACAAGTCTAGGAGTTTTTCGGAAGTCCACCGGAGCATCGTCGTAGGTTCGTCGGATGTCCGCTGGAAGTTCGCCGGAAGCTCGCCGAAAGAAGTGATTGACACACCGGAGCAAGTTGCAGTAAATATCTTAAGAAATATCATAGTTAGCATGTAGATTAAGTTAGGAATGGGAAGTGATCCCATTAACTTAATCTGGGGGCAATTGGGCCCTTGATAGACCGAAATTGGGCAGAATGGATCAACCCATTCGGACCAGAATTCCTGCTAGGCGGTGGCACCGCCCAGGAGATGGTCTACCAGGAAAGCTGGGTGGTGCAACCACCCAGGTCTGGCGATGGCACCACTTGGGCTCAGTCTCCAAGCGAGACTGGGCAATGCAAGCACCCTAGTCAGGCGGTGGCACCGCCTCGGCTTAGTCTCCGAGCGAGACTAGGCAATGCAACCGCCCCTGAAAGGCAGTGTAACCACCTGAGCTCGATCTCCGAGCTCTGCCAAGCAGTGCAACCACCCCTGACAAGTGGTGGCATTGTCCAGAGGCTCAATCTTCGAGCTCTATCAAGCGGTGCAACCACCCTAGTCAGGCGGTGCAACCGCCAGACCCCGAAATTTCGGGAGATGACAGTTTTGAGCTCAGAAATCAAACTGGTTTGGGGCCTATAAATACCCCACCCTTTCAGCAATGAAAGGGCACCCCAAAAGCATCGAAAGCTTGATCTTACTTTGTGATTTTTAGAGCTCAAAAGTGTTGTAAAGGCTAGAAGTTCTCCTCCCTCTTTTCTTCCACGTTTTGAGCTTTCAAGAGAGGAGAGAAATTCTGTAAGGGTTGTCTCCTAAGCCTATCAAAAGAAGTGAAACTATAAAAGGGTGGTTGGCCTTTGCCTATTGAAGGAAGGCTTCTAGTAGACGTCGGTGACCTCGTCGGTGGAGGAAGCCAAAAGTAGATGTAGGTCAAGATTGACCGAACCACTCTAAATCTTGGTTTGTATTTACTTTGAGCATCTTATCATTACTGCAAACCTCCTCAGTAGCTTACTGCCTTCTGCTCATTTACGAACGTGTTTCATAATTAAGTATTTTCCAAATCAGCGTTAAGACGGATATCGGTTTTATCGTACGAACATCATATTTCAATTTGCGCTTAAATTTTGATTTCCATCATAATTGCAAACTGCCTTTATATCTTTGCTTTAACTATATCTCACTTGATCATAAGTTAAAGTGATTTACGAATCAGCTTTCTTACCAAAATCGTTTTTATCGTACTAATATAGTTTTAATCGTCGAAAGTTTTCCGCTGCACTAATTCACCACCCCCCCCCCCCCCTCTTCTTAGTACTCTTAATCCTAACAATTGGTATCAGAGCCCGATATTTCTCATTTCAGATTTACACCCGAGAGAAATGGCTCTTCATGGCTTTCAAAAGGGTTTATCGGTTGTTCGTCCACCGTTGTTTAACAGATTGGACTACACTTATTGGAAAACTCGAATGAGAGTTTTCTTGATTTCTATAAATTTGGATTTATGAAATATTGTTAAAAACAGTTTTCAACTTCCCTCTAAACCGATGAACGAATGGTCAGATTTGGAGAAGAAGTATTTTTCTTTAAACGTAAAGGCTATGAATGCCTTATTTTGTGCTTTGGACAAAAATGAGTTCAATTGGATTTCTACATACGAAACGACTTTTGATATTTGGCGTATACTTGAAATCACGCATGAGGGAACTAGTAGAGTCAAAGACTCGAAAGTTAACATTTTATTGCATGATTTTGAGCTTTTTTTAATGCAACCAAGAGAAATTATAGGCGACATGTACACCCGTTTCACGGATGTCGTCAATAATCTAAGAGTTCTTGGTAAATTTTTTTCGAATTTTGATCTTGTAAGCAATATCTTAAGATCCCTTCCAAAAAGGTGGGATCCTAAAATAACTACAAAACAAGAAACAAAATATTTAAATATTTTTCCACTTGAAGAACTAATTGATTCATTGATGACATATGAAATGGTGCATAATGCACATGATGAACAAAACAACCTTCCAAAGAACAGGAAGGATTTAGGATATAGAACATTTGAAGACCACTCGAGCATAAGCTCAAGTGATAATAAACTTAAATTACAAATGAAACAAAATTTAAAAAGCAAAAAGAACGGAACTACTTGCTTTGAACGCAAGAAAAAGAACAAAAATTGGCATGAATCGAGCTCCTCCGAAGACAAAGAGAAAATCAAGAAAGGCGAGGTGGCAAACTATGCCTTAACGACATTCAACGATGAGATAATCAAAACCCCCTTAATTTATTTTGAAATTACGTGATGTTTTCCATTATGCATTTTCTTTTTTAGAATAATTATTTTTCTTAAAAATTACATATTAAAAAAAATGAAAATACAAGAATATGATCATGCTCATAATTTTGAAAATAATAATGAAAATTACATGTTTTATGTTAATGGAATAAAATGTTAGATTTAAATCTAATGATCATATGTATGTTTTTCTTAAGAAGAAAAAATGTGTATCTTAATTATTTCCGATTTTGATTAAAACCATGCTTGATGTCTTAATGAAAATATTAAGAAGTTTAATATCATGCTATATGTGGTTAAGAAGTAATAATGTGTATCATGTTGATTTCCATTGTTATTTCTCGATTTTGATTAAATAAAATCATGTTTAAAGAAATGCATAATGATGTAATATTAAACATTTTGATACCATGATTGACAATTTTATGCATGAAGATTTTAAGTTATAAATGATGATAAGCATGTGTTAGTTTCATGAGTGTATTTGAAAAACATATTGCAAAACCATGTCCGAATGCATGAAAGTGTAAAATTTTATTTTCGGATTTTCTTAATCATAACAATTCATTTTTTAGAATCAATTGATCTTGATGGTTTTATGACGAAATTCATTTTTCGATCCTAAACGTTGATGCATGTTTTTATTTAACATAAATGAAAAAGCATGCTAACATGAAATCAATCACTTAAAATGAAATACTTAAAAAAAAGGAAAATATATTATCAATGAAATCATGAATCTACCTATGTTATGAATTTTGTGAACCATAAAAGTGATTTTGATGATTTGAATTTGAAATGAGTTTTATCAAAATCATGATATTGATTTCTTGGAATAACATGAGATTACCTTTGATGATCATTTTGATTCATGGAATTTTAGATTCATGACTTGGTCTTACATTTGTTTATGTGATGGTTGAAATCTTTGTACCTTTGAACTATTCTCTTCTCCTTTCAATTTTTGAATTTATGCATGTTATATGTCAAACATTTGAAACCATGTTTTGGTATCATGCATATCTAAGAAATGTTGATTTGACAAATTGAATGAGTTGAAAATGAATGATGATTTTTCTCTTGAATATAACTTGTGATATTTTTTATATAAATCATCATTTTTATTTCTTGACATTAGATTTTATTATGAATCAAAATTTCTCATTAATCGATCTCCTACAATTCTACTTGATATTTTTATAAGAGGAGATTTTCTAAATGAATCATGATTTTTCATTGTGAGTTTTTAGATTTATTACTTGATTTTCTTTTAAAACAAGATATCTTCTTTGTACTCCTATGATTTTTCTTGATATTTTATTTAAAAAATATATTTACTATATGAATCATGTCTTTTGGTATTCAAATGATTTTATCCTTCATGACATGATTTCTTTGTATTTATGGCTTGCATGGCTTGAAATGTTTTGGAATGATACATGCAACACTATGATTTTTCCCTTAGATAAAAATGCATGCAACACTATGATTCTTCCCTTAGATAAAAAGGCATGCAATACTTTGATTTTTTTTTAATGTGAAAATCAATAATTATCATTTTCTGATAGAATGATGATTTGGAATCATGCATATAATGATGATGTTATATTTTATATACATGATGATTTGGCATTATGCATGCAATACTTATGCCTTTTATTATGATGTATATGATGTATTGCATATGATGTGAATCATGATTAAAATTACCTTAATTTGAATTCGAGGTTTATCTCAATTATGGAATTTTGAAATAAGAATGATTACTCACATTTGTCATGATTTAGAAATTGACATAAAGGGTCTTCCCTTCTTTAGAAAGGGTCTTCCCTTCTTTTTGACAATGACTAAGGGGGAGATAGCTAGCTTACACAATTCAAGAATAAAGCAAAAATTACACTTCTCAAAAGAGAAGAAATTGATATCTTGAACATTACCGAGAATTGCTAGCTTGAAATCTCAAGAAAATGTAAAAATGTGCTATTGTGCCTATCTCAAGAAAAGCAAATATGTCAACTTGCATATCTTTGAATTTGCTAACTTGTATATTGTAAAACTTGCATATTTAAAGAAGCAAGAGTTGTTTTCTTGAACATCTCTAAATTGCTAGCTTGCATGTTCTAAAATGTTGTAGCATTGCTAGCTTGCATGATGTAGAACTTGCTATCTTGAACATTACCAAAAGTGCTATCTTGTATGTTGTAAAACATGCATAACTAAAACTTGATAGCTTGAATGTTCTAAGCATGATGTAACACTTGCTAAATTTTCTAGCTTCAAAACTGCATGATGATAAAACTTGATATTATGTTTTTCATGCAATGAGTTGAACTTATATCACAAACACAAGAATAGTTGTAATTCTCCCTTTTGTTGATGACAAAGGGGGAGAAGTATGTTGATGACATGACATGTTATGCATAAGTTTATGATGACATGTAGCTTGGATTTTTGAATCCAAGAGTTTCTATCAATATGGCATATTGATAGGGGGAGTTTGTTTAAACTTTGGGAGTTAAGGTTAACTCCGTCATCAAGTGGTTGTCATCATCAAAAAGGGAGAGATTATTGAATCTCGTATTTTGATGATGAAACCACTTGATATATATTTATGATTTAATCTATATTTTGAGTGACGTAAGATGCTTCGATCAGGATGAGACAATTAAAGTAGGAAAAATCATGTTGTGCCGGAGGAACATATCAGAAGATTGGACGTCGGGCCGATGGATCGGTCGACGTATCGATAGAAGGCTTCGGGTCATGGACTTGGGCATCGGGCCAAGAAGAGCGGGTATTGTGCCAAGGATATCGGAGTTGCGGGGTCAACTAGCCTATTGGGCAATAGGCTGCAGGAGAGGATGATGCGCCGAAGAATCGGATGAAGCATCGAGGGACTAATGACATGCCGAACAACTTGGTTAATTGCTTAGGATCAATTATCTTGATCGAAGTTTTATTTTACATGTGCAGGATTAACTACGATAGAAGTAAGACATGCAGCAGGAGTTGCGTCAAAGTCAAGACTATGATCATGTTGGGGATTCGAGAGTTCGACAGAAGTCCGGACGGTCGTCGGAGGTTCTGCAGGAATAAATTTGAGAAGTCCAGGAGCTTGCCAAAGAAGCTCATCAGAACTCGCCAAGTGAATCGTCGCAAGTCCAGGAGTTTGCTGGAAGTCCACCGGAGCATCGCTGAAGGTTCGTCGGATGTTCGTCGGAAGCTCGACGAAAGAAGCGATTAACGCACCGGATCAAGTTGCAGTAAATGTCTTAAGAAATATCATTGTTAGCATGTAGATTAAGTTAGGAATGGGAGGTGATCCCATTAACTTAATCTAGGGGCAATTGGGCCCTTGATATACCCAAATTGGGCCGAATGGATCAATCCATTCGGACCGGAATTCCTGCTAGGCGGTGGCACCGCCCAGGAGATGGTCTCCAAGGAAAGCTAGGCGATGCAACCACCTGGGCTCAGTCTCCGAGTGAGACTAGGGCGGTTGCCGCCTCGGCTCCGTCTCTGAGTGAGACTGGGCAGTGCAACCACCCCGGACAAGCGGTGGAACCGCTTGAGCTTGGCCTCCGAGCTCTGCCAAGCGGTGCAACCGTCCCTGACATGAGGTGGCACTGCCTAGAGGCTCAGTCTCCGAGCTCTGCCAAGTGGTGCAACCGCCTTTGACAAGCGATGGCACCACCTAGAGGCTCAGTCTCCAAGCTTTGTCAGGCAATGCAAACCCCCCAATCAAGTGGTGCAACCGCCAGACCCTGGAATTTCGAGAGATGACAATTTTGAGCTCGGAATTTAAACTGATTTGGGGCCTATAAATATCCCACCCTTTCAGCAATGAAAGGACACCCTGAAAGCACCGAAAGCTTGTTCTTACTCTATGATTTTTAGAGCTCAAAAGTGTTGTAAATGCTAGAAGTTCTCCTCCCTCTTTTCTTCCAAGTTTTGAGCTTTCAAGAGAGGAGAGAAATTCTATAAGGGTTGTCTCATAAGCCCATCAAAAGGAGTGAAACTGTAAAAGAGTTGTTGGCCTTTGCTTATTTAAGGAAGGCCTCTAGTGGACGTCAGTGACCTCATCGGTGGAGGAAGCCAAAAGTGGATGTAGGTCAAGATTGACCGAACCACTCTAAATCTCGGTTTGCATTTACTTTGAGCATCTTATCATTACTGCAAACCTCCTCACTAGCTTACTGCCTTCTGCTCATTTACGAATGTGTTTCATAGTTAAGTATTTTTTGAATCTGCGTTAAGACAGAAATCAGTTTTATCGTACGAACATCATATTTCAATTTGCGCTTACATTCTGATTTCCATCATAATTGCAAACTACCTTTATATCTTTGCTTTAACCATATCTCACTTGATCACAAGTTAAAGTGATTTACGAATCGGCTTTCTTACCAAAATTGCTTTTATCGTACGAATGCAGTTTTAATCGTCGAATGTTTTCCGCTACACTAATTCAACCCCCCCCTATTAGGACTCTAGCTAGGAGAGTCCTAATTGATAGGGACATTCATGTAAAACCTACCTAAGCCGACCCCTATTAAAGAGGTGAAGAGGCTGGCTAAGGTTAGGAGATTGTTTCTTAGAGATAAATTAAGAGTTGTAAAGAAATAGGAGTTTTGATTAGAAGTCTATTAGGAGTTGGTTAGAAGAAGGAGTCTTGAGTAGGAGTCCTATTAGGAGTTAGGGTTTAGAAACCCTATAAATAGCCAGGTATTCCTCCTCTTTTCACAAGCAATAGAAGAATCTTTTCTGCAGCCTTTGAGCAGCAACTTGGAGGGAGGAACCCCGATAGAGTTCCAAGGAGGCCGATCCCCTAAAGAGATCAACCCCAAGTTAGAATCTGTAAGGGTTCTAACACCTGCCTTTGAGCAGCAAGTTGGAGGGAGGAACCCCTATAGAGTTCCAAGGAGGCCGATCCCCTAAAGAGATCAACCCTAAGTTTAGAATCTGCTAGGGTTCTAACACCTGGTATCAGAGCAGCGTTCTTGGTGTCTCGCTGCCCTTTCATAGCCATCCATCAACCCTCCACAACCACCCAAAGCAATTCCCACAATTGCTTAAGAGATCGTTGTCAAATTCCACCGTCATCTCCACTACCACAGATCATCCTTTGATCTCCCCGTGAATTGCAACAGGTTCTGGTTTTCTACCTTACTGCTGCTGCAATTTAGTTATCCTTATTTGAAAATCCCAAAAAAATTATTCCTATATTGCAGCATATACTTTTCGTCATAAAGTTTTCATCTCTACGACGAAAGATATATTGCAGAATTCCAACCGTATAGCACCGTCTGTTTGATCTTGCTACTATGTTTTTTCTATCCAAATCTCTACGAATTTTTTATGACATCTTTGACATTTCCTAATAGCATATTCCCTTTGGTTTCATAAAAAAATTCTCAATATAAACCACTGATCTTTTACGTCTAATCTGCTATACTTAAAAATCTATGCTGCAGAAAATTTCAGCCGCATATTGTTGCCTTAACCCATCTATTTGCAATCTTTTTTGAATGAAATTTCTTATACACTTCATAGATCATCTTGGCTTCCATCTAAGATTGATCTATAAAGAAATTCATCTCTAAAAACGATTTTGTGTTGCTGCAAATTTTCATCGTAACCTGCTGGAATTTCTCGATGAGAATTCTGCAATCGCAACTTGCACCAATTTCCTTGCTATTATACTGCCGAAATTTTCTTGATTAAATTAGATATGCTTGCTGTCATATAAATTGTGATTTTGCTATCAATCCCCTCCTCAATTCTCTCACGTTTTTGGTGGGAATTACGTCGAGAAACCATTGTTTCTTCGACGACAATTCTACTCTTACAAGACAGCACATACTTGCTGCAACTTCCATTGATTTCTACCAAACCTTTGCTACCATCTACCACAGATCCAAAACTTTTATCTACAGCCCTAAAACTCTACCAAACCACACCCTCAACCTGCACCCAAAATAGCCACAAAACAAGCCTAAACCGTAGCCTACATCCACCAATCTACCAACCCTTTCGACCATCACCTCTCTCAACAAATAGATGCCTTTAACCCGACAACAAAAGAGAGATCTTGATATCACAGATTAGATGGCATATACTATGATATCTGAGGAGGTATTCAATGCTAAATTCGAAGCCTTCGAGGCGCGAATGGAGGATAAGATTGCGATGCTCTTTACCGAACTCAGATTAGGCCGACCACTTAGCCCGAAGAAATCACATCAAGGAGAGAGCTTTGCCCAATCGCACCAAGTCTAAAGATATGACTTCCAAGAGAGGAGAAGCTCTATGACCAACCTCAACTATCCATACATGAGAGTGGACTTCCCTAGATGAGAAGAAGGAGACCCGATTGGTTGGATCTCGCGCGCGGAGCGATATTTTCGGTACCACAAAATCGCAAATGTATCTATGGTGAAAATTACAGCTATACATCTTGAAATGGATGATATACAGTGGTTTGACTGGTTTGAACATACTTATGGAGTCTTTTCATGGCAACAATTCAAAGAAGGACTGCTGATACGCTTCAAACCAACCGATTACGAGAATATTGACGGACAACTAGCAAAGATCCGACAAACCTCCACCATTCAGGAGTACCAAACCAGGTTTGAAAGGTTATCTAATCAAACTCATTATTGGTCTCAAAAACAGCTATTGAGGACCTTCATCGAGGGCTTGAAGCCGGAGATCCGAGGAGAAGTTAAAGCGCGACAACCGTATACACTTATGGCAGCCATCTCTTTCGCACGACATCAAGAGGAGCAATTGAACCATGAAGCTCGGAGGACTAGGGTCACTCCTCAACCAGTAATATTGAAGCCCTCAGCCCCCCCCTACTGTTGACCAAGTCCCTACACCAAAGAGGTTAACAGGAGAAGAGCTTCGGGAGCGATATGCGAAGGGGTTATGTTGGCATTGTGACGAGTCGTGGAGCCGTGAGCATCGCTGTAGTAAAGGGAGACTTCTTATGATTGAACCAATAGAAGAAGAGGTCATTGAACATTCAGAAGAGAGCCTGGAACATGAAGAAGAAGATACAGAAGAAGAGCCACAATCGATCGAAGTTACGGTACATGCACTAGCCAACTACTCAAATCCGCAAACGATGAAAGTTGGAGGCCTTCTCAAACAACAACCGATCACTGTTCTCATCGACACGGGCAGTACTAATAACTTTCTAAACAGTAAGGTTGCTGTCCAGATAGCTTTACCTATTGAGAATTACAGCAGGTTTGACGTTAAGATCGTCGATGGATGGATTTTGAAGTATGATCGTAGGCGCCCGCAAGAGAAGCTATTGCTGCAGAACCAAGAGATAATTGCATATTTCTTCCTTCTCCCGCTTGATGATCATGAGGCCATGCTCATAATTAAATGGTTGACAACATTATGTGATATTTCTTGGAATTTTATGCAACTAATTATGAAATTTTACAGTAAGGAGAAACAGGTGATACTGAACGAGAAACATGGGGGCGACGTAACGATGATTTGCACACAACAAATGGAGAAGATTTTGCATAAAGCATGCCACAGATTTTTGGTACAACTTGAGCAGCAAACTAAGGGAGAGCCAATAGAATTTGAAGATCCAAACCTACTTCCTTTGCTTGCTGAATTTTCAGATACATTTGACGAACCTTACAACCTACCTCTTACCCGTCTGCATGATCATTATATAACGATTCTTTCAAACAAACCTCGAGCAAATACTTGGCCATATCAATATCTACATCTCCAGAAGGATGAAACAGAAAGGATTGTAAAAGAGATGCTCAAAACAGGAGTTATTCAGCCAAGTTGCAACCTCTACTCTTCACCGGTGCTACTTGTACGCAAGAAGGATAGAACATGACGAATATGCATTGATTACCGAGCTTTAAATGGCATCACTGTCAAGGACAAGTACCCAATACCAATGGTGGATGAACTTCTTGATGAATTAAAAGGAGCTCGAGTCTTCACGAAGTTGGACCTCCGATCCGGTTACCACCAAATTCGGGTATGTGACGATGACATTCCAAAAACTGCATTTCGCACACATAATGGCCATTATGAATTCTTAGTAATGCCTTTTGGACTCACTAATGCTCCTTCAACCTTTCAAAGTCTCATGAACGATATTTTTTGGAGCTATCTTCGCAAATTTGTGCTGGTATTTTTCGATGATATTCTCATTTACAGCCCTTCTCTTGATACTCACTTTCAGCATTTACGGATTGTTCTGACGATCCTTCGGGAAAATACTCTTTTTGTAAAGCAACCAAAGTGCAGTTTTCTCCAGCAAAAAGTAGAGTACCTTGGGCATATAATATCAGAAAAAGGAGTGGCAGTAGACCCAGCAAAAATTGAGGCAATGCAAGGCTGGCTGAAACCTACAAACGTGAAATTACTACGGCGGTTCCTTGGACTAACGGGCTACTGCCAAAAATTTGTTAAGGACTATGGGAAGATCAGTGCACCACTCACTTCTTTACTGAAAAAATATGCTTTCCAATGGTCAGACAAAGCCTCTGCTGCCTTCGACAAACTTAAGGCAGCCATGACAACGACGCCGGTGCTTGCGCTACTAGATTTCAATAGACCCTTCATCATTGAAGCCGACGCATCTGGAGTCAGAATTGGAGCCGTTCTCATGCAAGATGGTCAACCACTCACATACACTAGCAAGACACTATCTCCCTCCAATCAAAATAAGTCAATATATGATAAGGAGATGCTTGCCATTGTGCGCGCAGCAACGAGGTGGAGACCCTACTTGAATGGTCAACAATTTCAAATTAAAATCGACCATAAAAGCCTCAAGTACTTTTTGGTGCGAAAGATATCATCCCCTGAGCAGCAAAAATGGGTAACAAAACTTCTTGGATTTGATTATGAAATAACTTACAAAAAGGGGAAAGAGAATATTCTTGCAGATGCGCTTTCGCAGCTACCCGAGCAAGCTGAAGTTTCAGCCGTTTCACTTCCGACCAACGACTTCCTTGAGGATATTAAGATGGAATGGCAGGAAGATTCAGAGACAAGTAAGATTATAAAAAAATTGCAGGAAGCACCAAGCTCTGTGGCTCATTACAATTGAGACTCAAAAGAATTACACTATAAGGGACGCATTGTGCTTATGATAAATTCTACTTGCATCTTCATGAGCAGATTTTGGACAAAGTTATTCTATATACAGGGTACTAAATTGAAAAGGAGTACGACATATCACCCGCAAATCAACGGCCAGACAAAATTTGTAAATAGGTGCTTGGAGACAGCCCAAAGCCACCCACCAAATATGACTATCCAAGGAGAACTCCAGACCTAGCCAAGTGTCATTATTGATCGACGAATCGTGACTCGACGACGACGACCCACGACTACAGTGCTAATACAGTGGGTGAACCTACCAACAGAAGATGCCACTTGGGAGAACTATAACGACTTGAAGATCAAATTCCCAAAATTCATGAATCGTCAGCCTCGAGGACAAGGCTGATTTGAAGAGGGCGGGTTTGTTAGGACTCTAGCTAGGAGAGTCCTAATTGAGAGGGACATTCATGTAAAACCTACCTAAGCCGACCCCTATTAAAGAGGTGAAGAGGCCGGCTAGGGTTAGGAGATTATTTCTTAGAGATAAATTAGGAGTTGTAAAGAAATAGGAGTCTTGATTAGAAGTCTATTAGGAGTTGGTTAGAAGAAGGAGTCTTGAGTAGGAGTCTTGAGTAGGAGTCTTATTAGGAGTTAGGGTTTAGAAACCCTATAAATAGCTATGTATTCCTCCTCTTTTCACAAGCAATAGATGAATCTTTTCTGCAGCCTTTGAGCAGCAACTTGGAGGGAGGAACCCCTATAGAGTTCCAAGGAGGTCGATCCCCTAAAGAGATCAACCCCAAGTTAGAATCTGCAAGGGTTCTAACACCTGCCTTTGAGCGGCAACTTGGAGGGAGGAACCCCTATAGAGTTCCAAGGAGGCCGATCCCTAAAGAGATCAACCCCAAGTTTAGAATCTGCAAGGGTTCTAACACCCCCCCTCTTAGTGCTCTTGATCCTAATATCGGCAATGTTCCAGTGGACTCCTAGCTGTTAGGATCGAGAGCACTAAGAGGGGGGGGGGTGAATTAGTGCAGCGGAAATCTTACAGCGATTAAAAACCAAAAGCTGCGTTCGTTCAAAAACTGTTATGATGCAAAAGCAAATTCTCAGTTTGTATCTAAGTGCAGTTTGCGTCTAAGCGCAGATTGCGTCTAAACGCTGTTTTACGTCTAAACGCAGATTTACGTCTAAACGCAGATTTACGTCTAAACGCAGACTTACGTCTAAACGCAGTTTTACATCTAAACGCAGATTTACGTCTAAACTCAGATTTACGTCTTAAACTCAGATTTACGTCTAAACGCAGATTTACGTCTAAACGCAGATTTACGTCTAAACGCAGTTTTACGTCTAGACGCAGATTTACGTCTAAACTTTGAAACTTGTTTGTATACTCGCAGAAGGCAGTATGCAGTTGGAATCAAGACGTAAACGTGAACTGAGATCTGATGATTGAGCAAGGAAAGCCGATTTACGTCTGAATGCAGTTTTACGTCTAAATGCTGAAACTCGTTCGTAAAATCGTAGAGGAAAGTTTGCAGTTATCAATAGGATCAAAATGTAAGTATAAACTGCAAAGAAGCTCGTTCGTAAAAGCACGGAAGACAGTTCTGCAGAATCAAATGTAAACGTAAACAGTAACGTATGAAAATACGAATTTACGTCTGAATGCAGATTCGGAAGAACAGCACTTAGAACTTGTTCGTGAAAGCGCAGAGAGCAGTAGTAATGAGGGAGGTTTGCAGTAATGATAAAGTGCTCGAAAATAAACGCAAACCAGAGATTTAGAGTGGTTCGGTCAGCCTTGACCTACTCCACTTTTGGCTTCCTCCACCGACGAGGTTGCCGACGTCAACTAGGTGCCTTCCTTCAATGGGCGAAGGCCAAACTGCCCTTTTACAATTTCTCTCCTTTTGACAGGCTCAGGAGACAACCTTTACAGACCTTTCTCTCCTCACTTTACAACTGAAAACTTGAAGAACAAAAGGAGGAGACTTAAAGGCTTTACAACACTTTTGAGCTCTTAGAATCGCAGAAAAGATCAAGATTTCGGTGTAGGTCTGTATCTTTTCAGTGCTGAATGGGTGGGGTATTTATAGGCCCCAACCCAATTCAAAATTCGAGCTCAAAACGATCAAATCGATCAAATCCCAGAATTCTGGGATCAGGCGGTTGCACCTCTTGACTAGAGAGGTGGCACCGCCTGGCAGAGCTCGAAGACTGAGCTCAGGCGATTGCTTCTCTCTGCCAGAGCTCGAAGACTGAGCTCGATGGTTCCATCACCTGGCAGAGCTCGAAGACTGAGCTTGGTGGTTGCATCACCTGGCAGAGCTCGAAACTGAGCTCGGTGGTTGCATCACCTGGCAGAGCTCGAAACTGAGCTCAGGCTGATGCACCTCTCTGCCAGAGCTCGAAGACTGAGCTTGGTGATTGCATCACCTGGTAGAGCTCGAGACTAAGCTCAGGCTGATGCACCTCTCTGCCAGAGCTCGAAGACTGAGCTCGATGGTTGCATCGCCTGGCAGAGCTCGAAACTTGAGCTCTGGCGGTGCTACCTCTTGGCAGAGGAGGTTGCACCGCCCAGTCTAGCTCGAAGACTGAGCTCTGGGCGGTTGCACCTCTCGGCTGGGGCGGTTGCACCTCCCAGCCTCGCAGCCCTGGCGGTTGCACCTCCTGGCTGGGGCGGTTGCACCTCCCAACCCCACAGCCCAGGCGGTTGCACCTCCTGGCTGGGGCGGTTGCACCTCCTGGTGCAATCAGGGTCCGAATGGTTCATTCCATTCGGCCCAATTTGAATCTTTTCAGGGGCCCAATTGCCCCAAGATTAAGCTAATGGGATCACCTCTCATTTTCATGCTTAATCATCATGCTAACTACGATTAACTCTAAGACAACTTCTGCAGCTTTGCTCCGATGCGTCAATCGCTTCTTCCGGCGAGTTTCCGGCCAACTTCCGTCGATCATCCGATAACCCTCGGTGATCCTTCTGCGGACATCCGGCATACTCCTGGACTTTGCGACGATCCACTTGGCGAGTTCCGACGAGCTTCGCTTGGCAAGCTTCTGGACTTCTCGGATCTGTTCTCGCTGAACCTCCGACGACCGTCCGAACTTCCGTCGAACTCTCGAACTCCCAACGTGATCATGATCTTGACTCCGGCGCAATACCTGCTGCTTGTTTTACTCTCATCGTAGTTAATCCTGCACACTTATCTCAACACATAGATTAGATAACAAATGACAATTGACTTCATCATCAAAATCCGAGATTCAACAATCTCCCCCTTTTTGATGATGACAATCAATTGATAAAGGAGTTGTCCTTAACTCCCCCTATCTATATGCCATAGTTGAGATAAGTCAACCTTGAATTCAGGACCTAAGAATTCAAGTGACGTATTGATAAGTTAGATCAGTTAAACTTATCAATGCTCCCATCATGATGCCCATCATGATGTATCTCTTCAAGAACGATGTCAAGGCATGACATACATTATCAAGTTTGTATGATAGTGTTTGTAACTATTCATCATGTAATAATATAAAGCTACGAAGGACTTTTTACATGATGCACACATTTGAGATTTTCTAGCAAGTTTGCATTTTCTATAGAATATCAAATCAAGATATGATGCAAACTATAGCACATGTTCACATATCTCTTGGTGATGCAAGGATGGCATAACATTGTTTATAGCATCACTCAAGTATTTGCAACTATGACATAGACATGATTATGACAGTTCAGCTATGACATAGTGTTTATCAATTCATATATTTCTCCCCCTTTGTCATCAACAAAAAGCATGATAGCATTATTAAGCATATAAAGGAAGTCATGACACATATAACTCTTTATTGTTTGTTGCTTGACGGAGGAAAGTCATTTTTCAAAGAGTTTTCATAAGAGTGTACAGGAACATCCCATTTTAGCATACAAACCGAAAAATGAACTTCTTACATGCATTTGGTTAAAAATATTTGTCACATAATTTGCAACATGTTATTTGATCAAGCGTTGTCAAGGCATGTAATAGTAATAACATCCGAAAAATAATTTTAACTAGTTTAAGTATTCGGACACATCAACATTCCTAATTTTCTTCTTATGTAATCAAATTGTTCTTCACATAGGGGTTTTGTGAAGATATCAGCCAGTTGATGTTTGGTATCACTAAACTCTATGGTTACATCATGATTAGTGACATGATTTCGTATAAAGTGATGTCTAATATCAATGTGTTTGATTCTTGAGTGTTAAGCTTTTGATGTAGTAACACAATTATTTCAAGTGCAGTATTCTATCATATTGCATAACAAGATTTTTATTTCAGCAAGTGTAGCATTGTATCATATTGCATAGCAAGATTTTTATTTCAGCAAGTGTAGCATTGTATCATATTGCATAGCAAGATTTTTATTTCAGCAAGTGTAGCATTGTATCATATTGCATAGCAAGATTTTTATCTCAGCAAGTGTAGCATTGCATCACATGGTAAGATATCAGCTCGTACGATGCAAATTTTTGTTTGATATCTTGATACATAGCAATCATATTAGTGATAGCAACCATATCAATGTCATACTGCTGACTTATCAACTTACATTGGTATGTTGCTTCATATTTTTCAAGGCATAGGCTTTTAAACCTTTTTAGTTTCAGTGCAAAAACCGAGATAAACAACAAGAGATGTTTGCAAATATGCTTACACAAACAAAGATAACCCTATCAGGGTAACATATGTACAGCATATCAGGTAACCATAAAGACAAAGTCCTTCATGAATAACGTAAGGAGTTTACAACATGTCATATCAAAAACATCAGATGTTTATACAAGCTTATTCATGAGGTGGAAGATTAAAGTGCCTAAGTAAAGAGTCAAATTGTCGATGGATTTGCTGTAGCTCGGTTAGGATTTGATCTTGTCGAAGTTCAAGCCGTTCTTGTCTTTGTTCAAATCGGTCCATCCGAATCCCGATATCTTCGATGGATGATGTGTGAGTTTGCTTAACCGGATGTGTTTCCTCAAAGGGACAGATCGGAGGAGAGTGGGTACTCCTAAAGACTGGGGTTTCCGGCTCTGGTTCAGGTTCAGGTTCAGGCTGAGGGGGATCAGTTCTTCTAGGCATTCTAACCCAGTTACCGTTTCTATAGTGACATCTTAGTCGGTGAAGTAGATTTTTGTTTATTATGCTGAATCTATCTGATTTCATTACTTCTTCTTCTAGTGGTATTTGAATGTCGTAAGCTTTCATTATTCTAGTAATTATTCCACCATATGGGAGCATCATATCTTTCGTAGATAATTCTAACATGTTTTGTTGGATCAGATAGCCAAGACAAATGTCAAGTCCTTTCATGATTAGGTACATAATTCCTAATTCCAATTGACTCACTTTATCATGATGGTATTGTTTAGGAAGAATTATACTAGTCATGATATGATGAAGTATCTTAGTGTTAAAGGGCAATAGATGTTCACAACTTTTAGGAATAGATTCTATGTTAGGATTGGCAAGGATTGTTCCTAAGGCTTCAACGTAGGATGTTTCAATAGTTTTTTCATCCCATGATCCTTTAAAGTAAAGTCCTATGCTTTTCATGGGAATACCTATCATATTACAAATGAATCTATCAGTGATTGAGATGTGTTGTCCTAAGAGATAGGTTGATATCCTTTCTTCATCATCTATTTGCATGTTGTTGTAAAACAATCTAACTAGTCTAGGATAAATGGGTTCGTTGATCTGCAAAATGGGAAGTAGATTTAGGTTTGCAAACCAATGGATAGTCTCTACATCTCTTAGTTCATTCAGATCTACGTATTTTCCCTTATTGATGCTTCTTAGTTCGAAGGAGAGAAATTTTTCAGCATGGTTTTTGGAATCAAAAAGAGTGAGATCAAACTCTTCTACTACTCTCCTCTTTCCCTTGTCCCTTGAGGATCTTCTAGATCCCATTACTACTGCTGTTTAGAGGGATGATGATGAGCTAAAGTAAATGAAGAACAAAACAGAATTTAAGAGCTTCTTAGAGAGTACCTTTGTGAAATCTTCAAGAGAAGGAAGGATTCTTGATGTTTTGCTCCGAAATGGGAGGAATTTGGAAGGCTTAGAGGAGTGAAATGGGAATGGAGGAGACTTGGAAGAGTAGAGGAGGAAATGGGGGTGAGTTGGGGTCGGTTCCTTAGCCGGCCCTAGTGTGGTTTTAAAGGGCAGAGCTGCTGGCGGTTGCACCTCTGGCTGGAGCGGTGCAACCTCTGGCAACCCGTGATAGCTGGAGGTGCCACCGCCAGCTGGAGAGGTGCCACCGCCTGCAGCAGGTGAGCACCTAAGATGATTTGATTAGGGAGCCTTTGCCTTGAGGAGAGTTTCAGAGCAATTAATGGTTGTTACATGATTTCGTATGAGTTTTTATTTAAGGAAGAAGCTCTTTGTACGATCAAGATAGATCTTTTAACGTGCATACGTATGTTTGTTTGGTATCCCTTTTAAGATCATGACATATTTAGTTTCTACAAGAATTAATTCATAGATGAACGGGTTTTGAAGATCAGGGAGGTATGTGAATTTGGATATCGTATGTTTCTAATAAGGTTGTATCGTTTTTGTGATTTCACAACTTCCACTTGTTACTTAAGCGTTGCGAGTTCCTTTTTGATTCTTGGTTTATGACCATTGAGAGTCAAGGAGCAGAATATTATTTCTTGCTCCGGCCTAGACTTTTAATGTTTTTATAGGAACGGATGATCTTTAGGAACCCATTTGCTTTTGGATGCCTCATAAATAGATCTACATTTTCTATCATGTTGCATAGAGTTTATCATTGTTCCTTTAGGAACCCAAATTAATTTGTTTGGACTTATTTTCTTGAATGGACAATAATGTGTCTTGTGTCCAGATTTGCAACAAAAGTTGCACTTGGTTTGGTGTTGAACATGTAAGATGGGGCCTTTTACAAAGGTAGTTGGATTTCGGTGAGGACTCCTCACAAATCCAATCCCACTTCTTTTGGGAGCATGACCCTTGTTTGTAAGGATCATGTTTAATGACTTGCTACCAACCTCGAATTTCTTCAAGGTGTCCTTAAGTAGCAAGTTTTCTTTTTGTATAGTTTCTAAATCATGACATTTGATACATGAATTTAAACTATCATGATGTTCGACTTTTAACTTATCAAACTCACAAGTAAGATTATCATGTACCTTTTTTAGCAACTTGTATTTTCTATTTATAACTTTGCATTCATCAAATAAATCATGGAAGGCATTTAATAATTCATCGAAAGATAAATCAGCATCTAATAAATCCGTTACCTCCTCTTCGATGGCCATAAAGGCGTAATGAGCAACTTGCTCGGTGTTGGACTCCTCTTCCTCAGATGTGCTCGAATCATCCCATGTTGCTTGGAGCGCCTTCTTCTTTGTTGTTCTTTTCTTGACTTGGGGACAATCACTTTTGTAGTGCCCCGGCTTTTTACATTCATAGCAGATCACTTGGTCCTTCTTGGGTTCAAGTTTATTTTTCACATCGTTTTTAAACTTGTTTCTTTTGAAGAATTTCTTAAACTTTCTTGTCAAAAGTGCCAAGTCATCATCACAGTCCTCATCACTTGAGTTTTCTCTCAAGTGGCATTCAGAAGTTTTAAGTGTCATATCCTTCCTGTTCTTTGGAAGGATGTCTTCTTGCTCTTCATGAGCTTTGCAAGTCATTTCGTAGGTCATTAATGTCCCGATTAGTTCTTCAAGAGGGAAGTTGCGCAGATCCTTTGCCTCTTGAATGGCAGTGACTTTAGGATCCCAACTTTTAGGAAGGGATCTTAGTATTTTATTTACGAGTTCAAAATCCGAAAAACTTTTTCCGAGTCCTTTTAGACCGTTGACGACATCCGTGAAACGGGTAAACATGTCGCCAATGGTTTCACTCGGTTTCATTCGGAAAAGTTCAAAAGAATGCAGCAACAGATTGATTTTTGACTCTTTCACTCTACTTGTGCCCTCGTGGGTCACTTCAAGTGTGTGCCAAATATCAAAAGCAGTTTCGCAAGTTGAAACACGATTAAACTCGTTTTTATCAAGTACGCAAAATAAGGCATTCATAGCCTTTGCATTAAGAGCGAAAGCCTTCTTCTCCAAATCGTTCCAATCGATCATTGGAAGAGAAGATTTTGAAAATCCATTTTCAACAAGGTTCCATAGTTCAAAATCCATAGAAATAAGGAAGATCCTCATTCGGGTCTTCCAGTAAGTGTAGTCCGTTCCACTGAACATGGGTGGACGTGTAATTGAATGCCCCTCTTGGTTTCCGGCGTAAGCCATCTCTCTTGGGTTTTAATCCTTTAAAGAGTTAACCTTGCTCTGATACCAATTGTTAGGATCGAGAGCACTAAGAGGGGGGGGTGAATTAGTGCAGCGGAAATCTTACAGCGATTAAAAACCAAAAGCTGCGTTCGTTCAAAAACTGTTATGATGCAAAAGCAAATTCTCAGTTTGTATCTAAGTCCAGTTTGCGTCTAAGCGCAGATTGCGTCTAAACGCTGTTTTACGTCTAAACGCAGATTTACGTCTAAACGCAGATTTACGTCTAAACGCAGACTTACATCTAAACGCAGTTTTACGTCTAAACGCAGATTTACGTCTAAACTCAGATTTACGTCTTAAACTCAGATTTACGTCTAAACGTAGATTTACGTCTAAACGCAGATTTACGTCTAAACGCAGTTTTACGTCTAGACGCAGATTTACGTCTAAACTTTGAAACTTGTTTGTATACTCGCAGAAGGCAGTATGCAGTTGGAATCAAGATGTAAACGTGAACTGAGATCTGATGATTGAGCAAGGAAAGCCGATTTACGTCTGAATGCAGTTTTACGTCTAAATGCTGAAACTCGTTCGTAAAATCGTAGAGGAAAGTTTGCAGTTATCAATAGGATCAAAATGTAAGTATAAACTGCAAAGAAGCTCGTTCGTAAAAGCACGGAAGACAGTTCTGCAGAATCAAATGTAAACGTAAACAGTAACGTATGAAAATACGAATTTACGTCTGAATGCAGATTCGGAAGAACAGCACTTAGAACTTGTTCGTGAAAGCGCAGAGAGCAGTAGTAATGAGGGAGGTTTGCAGTAATGATAAAGTGCTCGAAAATAAACGCAAACCAGAGATTTAGAGTGGTTCGGTCAGCCTTGACCTACTCCACTTTTGGCTTCCTCCACCGACGAGGTTGCCGACGTCAACTAGGTGCCTTCCTTCAATGGGCGAAGGCCAAACTGCCCTTTTACAATTTCTCTCCTTTTGACAGGCTCAGGAGACAACCTTTACAGACCTTTCTCTCCTCACTTTACAACTGAAAACTTGAAGAACAGAAGGAGGAGACTTAAAGGCTTTACAACACTTTTGAGCTCTTAGAATCACAGAAAAGATCAAGATTTCGGTGTAGGTCTGTATCTTTTCAGTGCTGAATGGGTGGGGTATTTATAGGCCCCAACCCAATTCAAAATTCGAGCTCAAAACGATCAAATCGATCAAATCCCAGAATTCTGGGATCAGGCGGTTGCACCTCTTGACTGGAGAGGTGGCACCGCCTGGCAGAGCTCGAAGACTGAGCTCAGGTGATTGCTTCTCTCTGCCAGAGCTCGAAGACTGAGCTCGATGGTTCCATCACCTGGCAGAGCTCGAAGACTGAGCTTGGTGGTTGCATCACCTGGCAGAGCTCGAAACTGAGCTCGGTGGTTGCATCACCTGGCAGAGCTCGAAACTGAGCTCAGGCTGATGCACCTCTCTGCCAGAGCTCGAAGACTGAGCTTGGTGATTGCATCACCTGGCAGAGCTCGAGACTGAGCTCAGGCTGATGCACCTCTCTGCCAGAGCTCGAAGACTGAGCTCGATGGTTGCATCGCCTGGCAGAGCTCGAAACTTGAGCTTTGGCGGTGCTACCTCTTGGCAGAGGAGGTTGCACCGCCCAGTCTAGCTCGAAGACTGAGCTCTGGGCGGTTGCACCTCTCGGCTGGGGCGGTTGCACCTCCCAGCCTCGCAGCCCTGGCGGTTGCACCTCCTGGCTGGGGCGGTTGCACCTCCCAACCCCACAGCCCAGGCGGTTGCACCTCCTGGCTGGGGCGGTTGCACCTCCTGGTGCAATCAGGGTCCGAATGGTTCATTCCATTCGGCCCAATTTGAATCTTTTCAGGGGCCCAATTGCCCCAAGATTAAGCTAATGGGATCACCTCCCATTTTCATGCTTAATCATCATGCTAACTACGATTAACTCTAAGACAACTTCTGCAGCTTTGCTCCGATGCGTCAATCGCTTCTTCCGGCGAGTTTCCGGCCAACTTTCGTCGATCATCCGATAACCCTCGGTGATCCTTCTGCGGACATCCGGCATACTCCTGGACTTTGCGACGATCCACTTGGCGAGTTCCGACGAGCTTCGCTTGGCAAGCTTCTGGACTTCTCGGATCTGTTCTCGCTGAACCTCCGACGACCGTCCGAACTTCCGTCGAACTCTCGAACTCCCAACGTGATCATGATCTTGACTCCGGCGCAACACCTGCTGCTTGTCTTACTCTCATCGTAGTTAATCCTGCACACTTATCTCAACACATAGATTAGATAACAAATGACAATTGACTTCATCATCAAAATCCGAGATTCAACACTAGCAAGCTCCTGGACTTCATGATGATCTTCTTGGCGAGTTCCGAAGAGCTTCTCTGGCAAGCTCTGGGACTTCTCGGCAGAACATCCGATGAACGTCCAAACTTCCGACGAACTCTCAAACTCCTAACAAAATCACGTCCTTGACTCTAGGACTTCATTTTGCTTCATGCCTTGCTTTCATAGTGAATCCTATGCATGTAATAACATACTTCGATCTAGACAATTAATACTAAGCATTAATCATGTTGTCTGGCATGTCATTGGTTCATCGACGCTTCGTCCGATTCTTCGACTCATCGTCCTCTTTTGCAACCTATTGCCCAATCGGCCAATTGACTCTGTAACTTCGATATCCTTAGTGCAATATCCAATCTTCTTGGCCTGATACCCGAATCCATGACCTGAAGCCTTCTATCAATACGTTGATCGATCCTCCGACCCGACGTTCAATCTTTTGACATGTTTTCCTCCGGCCCAACATGATTTTTCATGCTCTAATTGTCTCTCCCTGATTGAAGCATCCTGCATCACTCAAAACATAGATTAAATCATAAACACTTATCAATTGGTTTCATTATCAAAATATGAGATTCAACAATGTCATTTAAAGCTCGGTAGTCGATACACATCCATCATGTTTCGTCCTTCTTGCGTATAAGTATCACCGGTGAAGAATAGGGGTTGCAACTTGGCTGAATAACCTATGTTTCAAGAATCTCCTTTATAATATTTTTAATTTCATCCTTTTGGAGATAATGATAATGGTACGGCTGAGTGTTCACTAGTGGCTTGCCCAAAACGATTGTAATCCAATAGCCATATTGCCGAGTTGGAGGAAGATCGTGCGGCTCAGCAAAAATGTCAACAAATTCAGCAAACAATTAGGTGAGATTTTGTTCTTCAATTTCTATTTTCTTCCCCTTTGGTTGCTGCTGGAGATGCATCAAAAAGCCATCATTTACCTTGTGTAAAACTTTCTCTATTCATTGGGTCGAAACAATGGTTACATTGCTTCCGCGCTTCCCCTGTAGGATGATATGTTTGCCTTTGCAATATAATTTCATAATTAACTTAAAAAAGTTTCAAGAGACATCACCTAGCATAGTCAACCATTCTATCTCAAGCATAGCCTCATAGTCATCAATTGGCAGGAGGAAGAAGTTGGTAATAATTTCAATTTGTAGGAGGAAGAAGTTGGTAATAATCCTAAAGGTTACAGCAAGTTCAATGTAAAGGTTGCCGACAGTAGAATCCTAAAGTGTGACCAAAGATGCCCGTAGGTGAAACTATTACTACAAGACCAAGAAATTATTACCAACTTCTTCCTCCTACCAATTGAAATTATTACCAATAACTTGCTGTCGACACTAATAACTTGCTGTAACCTTTACACTGTTCTCAACGTATCTATGAGTGTGTTCAAATCAGTCAAACCACTATATGGCATCCCCTTTAAGATATATAGCCCCAATTTCTACCATAGATACGCCCGCGATTTTATGGTATCGAAAATATCGCTCCACGCACGAGATCCAACTAATCGGATCTCATTCTTCCCATCTAGGGAAGTCCACCCTCATGCATTGATAGTAAGGATCAGTCATAGAGCCTCTTCTCTCTTGGAAGTCATCTCTTTACGCTTGGTGTGATTGGTCATATCTCTCTCCTTGATGTGATTTCTTCGGGCTTGGTGGTTGGCCCAAATTGAGTTCAGTAAAGAGAGTCTGAATCTTATCTTCTATTCATGCCTCGAAGGCTTCGAATTTAGCATTGATTGCCTCCATAAATGCCATAATATATGCCTCCAAATCTATCATATTAAGATCTCTCTTTTGTTGTCAAGTTAAAGGCATGTATAGGTTGAGAGAAGTGGTAGTCGAAAGGGTTGGTGGATTGGTGGATGTAGGCTGCGGTTTAGGTTTGTTTTACGGCTATTTTAGGTGCAGTTTGAGAGTGTAGTATAGTGAAGTTTTAGATCTGTTGTAGATGGCAGCAAAGGTTTGATAGAAATCAGTGGAAGATGCTGCAGATAGGTGTTGTCTTGTAAGAGCAGAATTATCATCGAAGAAACAGCAATTTCTCGACAAAATTTCTAACAAAAACCAAGAGATTTGAGGAGGTGATTTGATAGAAAAATCTTAGTTTAGATTATAGTAATGATGACCAATTTAATCAAGAAAATTTTGGCAGTATAACAATAAGGAAATTGGTGCAAGTTGCGATAACAGAATTCTCATCGAAAAATTCCAACGGTTTGCAATAAAAATTTGCAACACAAGAATTTTTTTAAAGATGAATTCCTTAATAGATCAATCTTAGATAGAAGCCAAGATGATCTATGAAGCATATAAGAAATTTTGTTCAAAAAGGATTGTAAATAGATCGGTTAAAGGTAACAATATGCGGCTGAAATTTTCTATAGTAATCCTTCGTTCGTAAAGATGATAACTTTCGACGAAAGGAATTCGCAGCATGGGATAGATAAGAAGACTTCTTTTTAGTATTTTGACTAGAAAATTACATCAACAAAAGGTATTAGTGATAAGAGAATACCATATCTCTAATGCAATTAGAGGTGACGGTAGTAGATTAATTTGATCTAGGGCAGAAGATGACGGTGGAGATGGCGACATCAAGAAGAATTATGGAAATTGCTTGGCTGGTGGTGGGTGGTAGGGATGGCAGTAAAAGCAGCAAGATCGTTGCTCTGATACCAGATGATAGAACTCTAGAGGAATTCTATGTAGATTGATCTTTAAGAGAGATCACTCCTTGAAACGCTATAGGGGTTTCACCCTCCTAGAAGTCGGCCAAATGGCTACAATTGTAGATATATCTTATTCTCAAAGAGATGGAGGCTACATGCTTATATAGGGCTCCAAACCCTAGCCCTAGGGGCTGCTTCCTAAGTGAGTTGCCCCTTTTGCCCTCAATCCTAACCAACCAACCCAATAAAAGAGGGCGGCGGCTAGGAAGCCCAAAGGCCCAAATATAAACCCTAGCCACTCTTCTTTATAGGATAGAGGCAGCTAGGTGGAGTTTATTACAATCTTACAAGGTTTTATTAGTTGATTCTTGGTTGAGTAAGACCCAACCCTACTAAGGCCCTATCAGAAAATCTTCTTCTCCAAATCATTCCATTCGTTAATTGGAAGAGAAGAGTTTTGAAATCCGTTTTCAATGATATTCCATAAATTAAAATCTAAATAAAGCAAGAAAACTTTCATTTGAGTTTTCTAATATGTGTAGTCCGTCCCATTGAACATAAGAGGACGAATGATAGAGTGACTCTCTTGAAAGCTAAAAAGAGTCATTTCTCTTATGTGTTAAACCAAACGAAAAAAAACATGACTTTGATACCAACTGTTAGGATCGAGTCGGCGCTAAGAGGGGGGATGAATTAGTGCGTACGTAAAACTTACGTCGATTTAAAAACTTCATTCGATAAAATCCATATCAAAAAGATGTTAACTTGAAAACACATATGAAAGCATAATAAGCATAGTGAAAGTAGTAAGTAATCAGTTTGTAATATAAATGATAAGCATAAAGTAAATGAAAACTAGATTTTATAGTGGTTTGGTCATCGTGACCTACATCCACTCCTGATTCCTCTTCACTCGAGGCCACTAGCTTCCACTACCGGTCTTCCTTCAATGGGCAAAGACCAACTACCCTCTTACAACTCTTTCTCCTTTTTACTAGTTTAAGAGACAACCCTTACAAGCCTCACACCTCTCTTGAATGATCTCAAAACTAGAAAGGGAGGAGGAGGACACTTAGCAATTTTACAACCTAGAATAACAACCCTTTTCTACTCTAATTTGTGCTATTCCATGTAGGAATAGCTAGGGTATTTATAGACCCCAAATGACTTTAAAATTAGAGCAAACAAAGATCTCATCTTAGGTTTCCTAGGTCCTAGTGGTGCCACCGCTTGTGCTAGGCGGTACTATCGCCTACAGCACTGAACTAGGTTGTACCACCACCTAGACTGACGATACCATTGCCTGACACAGTTTAGAATACTGTGTCTAGGAGGTACCACCACCTAAACTAGTGGTGCCACCACCTAACACTGGGCGGTACCACCGCCTAGTTTGGTGGTACTATCGCCTGACATAGTCTCGGAGACTATGTCTTGGAGACGAAGCCTCTAATTGTGCCACCGCCTGACCCAACTTTTAGGTTATTGAATAGGCCTTTCTCTTGGCCCAAAATAGCCCATTTTGGGCCCAATTGGCCCATAATTGAGTTTATTTAATTATATTATAAACCAACCCAATTACAACTAAAACTACTTCGATCTAAACAATTATTACAAAGAATTAATCACATGTTGTCCAACATGTCATTGGTTCATCGGCGCTTCATCCAATCCTTCAGTGCATTGTCCTCTTTTATTGTCTTTTGCCCAATCGGTATGTTGACCTCCGTAACTCTAATCTCCTTGACCCAGTGTCTGCTCTTCTAGGCTCGACGCCTAAACTCATGACACAAAGCCTTCTACCGACATATCGATTGATCCTTCGGCTTAACGTCCAATCTTCTTATTAGGATCAAGGACGGCACTAAGAGGGGGGGTGAATTAGTGCGGTAGAAAACTTACATCAGTTTGAAAATCTTCGTACGATAAAACTATTTTCGACGAAAACCATTTGGGTTTACTTGAGTAAATTTGCAAGTGAGTAGAGAAGAGGGGATTTGATAGTTTTGTAACGTAGTAAAAAGAATAATCAGTAAAGAAAGAACACACCAGAATTTATAGTGGTTTGGTTGTTGTGACCTACATCCACTTCTGATTCCTCCTTCGTCAAGGTCACCGGCATCCACTAATATTATTCCTTTAATAGGCAAAGACTAACCATCTATTTACAGTGCTTTTTCCTTTTCATGGGTTTAGGAGATAACCCTTACAAGCCTCACACCTCTTCTTAAATGATTGCAAAGCTAAAGAGAGGGAGGAGGAGGATTCTTCTCACTTTTACAACACTTTTAACACCCCAACACTTAGAGTTATTTTCACACTTTGATTGTACTTTGTTACCCTTTCATGCAGAAAAGAGTAGGGTATTTATAAGCCCCAATGGCTTCAAAATTGAAGCTAAAAACTGTCTCATCTCGGATTTATAAGGTATTGGCGGTACCACCGCTAGTACTGGGCGGTACCATCGCTTGACACTCTAATACTGGACAGTACCACCCCCCAATCTGACGGTACCACTGCTTGACAGGGTGGTACCACCACTTGGTAGTAATAACTACCGATGGTACCACCGCCTAGACCACCTGGGAGATCGTTCCCTAGGTGGTTCCACCACCTCAGTTTGGTGGTACCACCACCATACAGGGTCCAGCAACTTGGTTGGGCCTTGAATCTAGCCCAAACTAATCCAATTATAGGCTCAATTGACCCCTAACTAAGTTAGTAGGATTATCTCCCAAACCTAACCCTAATTATGTGCTAACTATGATTCTTAAGGCATACACTAAGCAAAATAAGTCTTGTTAGTTTAGGTTTCTTTCGTCGAGCTTCCGGTGATCTTCGGATGAACTTCCGATGATCTCTCGGCAATGTTCCAAAGGACTCCCAGCAAGCTCCTGGACTTTACGACGATCTTCTTAGCAAGTTTCGATGAGCTTCTTTGGCAAGCTCCTAGACTTCTTGCAGAACTTCCAACGGACGTCCAAACTTCCAACGAACTCTCGAACTCCCAATGAAATCTCGATCTTGACT
Organism: Musa acuminata AAA Group; assembly: GCF_036884655.1. Taxonomy (NCBI): domain Eukaryota; kingdom Viridiplantae; phylum Streptophyta; class Magnoliopsida; order Zingiberales; family Musaceae; genus Musa; species Musa acuminata. The sequence continues at coordinate 3,655,658 of NC_088347.1, read as the reverse complement.
CTGGTACTTCGTTTTGCTTTATACCTTAATTGCTATCATAGTTAATCCTACACACTTTTCTCAATATATAGATTTGATCAAATAATTTATCAATTGATTTCATCATCAAAATCTAAGATTTAACACTTCTGACATGTTCAACTCCGGCCCAATATTAATTCTTCCTACTTTAATTGTCTATTCATGATCGAAGCTAGTTCTGCGTCACTCAAAACGTAAATTAGATCATAAACTCTATCAATTGATTTCATTATCAAAATCCGAGATTCAATAATAAAAAGTAATCTTGCCCTGTTACCAATTGTTAGGATCAAGTCGACACTAAGAAGGGGGGTAAATTAGTGCTTTTAGATAATTACATCGATCGTGAAAATTTGTATGATAAAACCATATCGGAAAGATATTCGAGCTTAAACATGTTCATAGAAGAGTAATGAATATGTAAAGTAGTTGCAAAGTAAGTAAATAGAAAAGAAGAGAAGGCACACCACTTTTATAGTGGTTCGATCATCGTGACCTACGTCTACTCCCAATTCCTCCTCCGTCGAGGCTATCAGCATCCACTGCCAGTTTTTCTTCAATGAACAAAGACCAACTACCCTCTTACAACTTTCTCTTTTTTACAAGTTTAGGAGATAACCTTTTACAAGCCTCACACCTCTCTTAGATTAATCACAAAACTAAAAAAGGAGGAGGATGACACTTAGCACTTTTTCAATACTTTTACAACCAAAATCTAAAGATTTTTATTTACACTTTTCATACTCTTTCATGTAGGAAAGAGTGGGGTATTTGTAGGCCCCAATGACTTCAAAAATGGAGCCAAAAAGTATCTCATCCTCAATTTTTAAGATACTAATGGTACCACCACCATTATTGGGTGGTACCATAGTCTGCAAACTGACACTAGGCGATACCACCACTTTGTCTAGTAGTACTACTGCTTGACAAAGCCTTGGAGACTAGGCTCTAGTAGTACCATTGCTTAGCAGCATTAATGGCCGACGGTATCACCGCCCAGTTTGGGTGGTACCATCACCCAAACCACCTAGGAGGTCAAGCCTCAAGCGGTTTCACCACCCAATCCGGGTAGTGCCATCGTCTGACATGCTCCAAGTGGCTAAATGGGTCATCCAACTGGCCCAATTCAGCCCTATTTAGGACCTAGTTAGCTAGTAATTGAGTTAGTTGGATTTCTCCCAAAACTAACTCAAATTAAAGTCCAGCAAACTTCTGAACTTTCGAACTTTCAGACTTTAATTAAAATCCGACGAACTTTCGGACTTTAATTAGGGCCTAATTGGCCCCTAATTGAGTTAGTAGGATTTCAACCGAACTCTCAGTGAACTTCCGATAAACTCTCGATGATCTTCCGGCGAACTTCCGACAAGCATTCGATGAACTCCCGGTGAACTTTCGGCGAGCTTTCACTACATCATCTAATCCTTCAATGTATCTCCCGATTCATCTAGCCCGATACCCCATCATTAGCTTCAGCCTAATATTTGATTCTTCTTTAATCGTTTTGCCTTTCTCACGATCATAGTTAGTCCTGCATCACTTATCTCAAGATATGGATTAGATCATTAATTCACCAATTGATTTCATAATCAAAATCCGAGATTCAACACGCATGTCATACTATATGTATGCATTTCCATAACACACATTATCATAATATATACATGTACTCCCACACCATACGTCATAATATATATGTGCACTCCTATACTACACATCATAATACATATACGTGTAATCCCACACCATACATTATAATATATACATACACTCTCACAATTTATGTCATTGAAAATATGTGCATTCCCACATTATACATCATTATATATACATGTATATAAGATATTTTTATCATAATCCATATATTTTTATGCTTATAAAATATATACATTCATATTTAGCTTATAACTATCTGATGATCATATCAATTGAAACATACTTTCCAAAATACCTTATGCATATGATAATTTATATGATCACTATTTTATAGTGAATTAAACTTAAACTTGATTAAACTCAAAAATAAAGATGTCAATGAAAGATCACATTCCTATCAAATTTGGAGCATATGGTCATGAAATGCCTTTATTAAAAACCCTACCTCTTGAATTATTGATTTATAATAATTCATTATAATAATTCATGGAAATAACTTGATAAAATCCCTCGTAAAATCAACTATACTTGACATAAAAAATTTATCCAAATTTCACCATAAGTTTTCTAACAAGTCACTCTATAATCAAATGAACTAGCTAGCATCAATCAAACCATTGCATAATTCTGTGAAGAAATTTTGCTTTACTATTCTACCTGACCAAGTGATCTTGAATAATCATAAACTTTTGTATAAAACTCAAAGATATATAAGATGAAATACATATCAAATTCTAACTTAAAATAGAATCATTTAAAGGCTAAACTACTCTCCTAATTTGACTACTAACACCAATTATGTTTTGCTAAAACTGGGTTAGGATAATCTACACTTATAAACCTCATATCTTAGTATACAAAAGTGGTATTTACCTAATTCTAAATCTTATCAGATCCTAAAATATTTTTTTTTAATATATCAAAATGACATAATCTAATTATATATCTAAGAGAGTTACTTTAGATCAAATAGAATCCCATTTCAAAAAATAGGGGATTCTAAATATCTCATAGTAGGGTAATTATAATTGAATTCAACGATCATAGATTAAAGTTATACTAGAGGTTTTAGAATTATAAGATATTCATACAAAATATATCTAAAAATCATAGATAAATTTGAAGTTTAGATTAATTAAAAGTAGTTAAAAGTATTAGTCTATAATTTATAAAGCTGAAACCCTAAATATAACAAGAGAAGAATTAGGTTTTTCTTAGCTTCCATAAGAAAAGCTAAAAGAATGGCTAAAGAAGAAGAGGAAAGGTTATATGTTAGTGGTTGGTAAAGAGGATGATGCTAAAATAAATTAAAGGTGCTAAGAGATTATCTTGAGATCTAGAATTCAATCTCATTCTACCTCATTTAAAGTTTTTTTTTCAAAGTTATCGCAACCTTAATTAAATCTAATTTGGTTTGACAAAGGTGACATTTTTTGTTTAAACTCATCCTTCAATCTCATTTGTGTATCTTAACATTTAATATAATACTCCTCTTTGATTTGCATCTTCATTTAATTTTTAATTACACTATCCATGCCTAAGTAGCTTATGATCCTCCACATATATAATATTTAAAACCTAAAGTTGTTTGTGTTAATCATGGTCAAATTCATTCAAGCCTTGTGATTCACTTAAAACCGATTAAAATTCAATAATAACTTCTAGTCACTATATACATACTTATTATCATAACTTAACCTCATATTTAAGTCCATCAATATATTTTGATTTATTATACTATACTTAACATAAACATTAATGCTAATATTTTGTAAAACACTAAGAATTATATTTTTTTGTAAAGTATGTGCTTCAATCTTAAAAACCAAAAATATAAGCATATCATTTATCATATTTATGAAGCATAAACATTATAAATCATATTATGAAGTGAGGATAACATATATATTATTTATATTTCTATTGTCATACTAGTTATAGTTCAGAGTGTATATTTACTCCAAGAATTTTATATACTAATTCTTGCCATGAAGTAGTGATGTAGTGGAGACTCTTACGGGCCGACTATTTCAAAAAAGCATTGATTCATTCATCGAAGACGTGTAGCTATATAGTATCAATATAATATCAATCCCGGTAAGGGAAAATAATACACCCATTTTTTATTATAAATTAAAATTGATATTAATGATGTTATAGTAAGAAAGGTCTATTTATATTTTTTTACAATTAAGTGGTTGTTACAATTTAGAGGGTCTACACTCAATTTAAGAATAATCATGGTCTATGTACTTTCATAAATGATAACATCGAGTGGTTATGAATATAGTTGGTCAACGTTTATCTTGTTTCACTCGAAAGTCTACAACAGATTATCATATAGACAACTAGAGAAACATATATATGTCCAGTATATTTATAATATACGGTTAAGATTGTAGTGTGTCAAGATAAGAGAGATAAGGGGCCATAGGAATTAGGAACTGATCCCTTTGACCTCCAATAGTATAACAAAGATTCACAATTAATATTGGAATTGGTCAAAGCAACGAAGAACTAAGGAGATCCTTTACTTAATGAAATAGGAGATCCTCCACGTCTTTATTATTTTATTACCAAAATAATAGAAGAGGAGGAACAATATCCCTCGATAAAAGAAAAATCCACCTCAATCAAGATATAGTGGAAATAGCTAGACAATCTCAAATTATATTACTCAGAGGTCATGATGCTCAATTGTTACAGTAGGCACAAGGAAGAAAGTAACATTAGCCAAATAATTGAAAAGAATTAAGTTGGACGATGAAATATCTACTCAAGTGTGACTTAAAAAAACCATTAGAAAGAATTCTAATGATATATGGGCAGGGTGGCAATGTTTTTGAATCTTTCAGTTTGGCCGCACATTAAGATTTTTTATTGAAAGCTCCGATTGTTAAAGCCTCGATAGGCTTGTTGCACTTGGAATTATAGTCAATCCTGTTTGTGTTTGTTGTAATCGCTTCCATGAAACTATTGAACAACTCTTCCTTCAATGCACTTATGCCAAATATATGTGGGAGTTGGTCTCTAATTTTGATTGTTGGATAGATGGAGAGTGGCTTAGTCAGGGTCGACAGCTCGGATATATTGGCATGAAACGTGTTAGGGCCCTTATTGCTACGGCCCTATAGTTTCTTTGGAAGAAATTATTTTCTAACAGATATACAAATCCTTGTCCCTTCATTTGTAGGATTGTTGCTATATTTCATTCTAACGTGCTCACTAACTAGCTATATTTCATTCAAATCCTTATCACAATTAGTCGAGGGTTGTGGATTTATTCTGAGATATTCTTTGTGGGTGGAGGAAATAGACGAGTAGCAATGCTTCGTAGTGTGAAGCATAGGCAATTCTGAATGGGATGCAAAGGACTCTAGCATTACGAGTTACAAGACTAGCGACGGAGACTGATTCTCAAACTTTTGTGGATATTTTAATAATTGACTCAGTGCCAGCTTGGAACATATTTCTATTGTGATCAATAATATTTTATTCCTTACAAAGCATTTTTTGGATTCTGTTCATTTAATATATATCTGAAGGGATGGAAATCATCCAACTAATTGATTTGCCAACTTTGCTAGAAACTCAAGTCTTGATTGATTGTGTTCTTGGCAGGGAGATATCTCCTCATCTATTTTTTTAATTGATAGTGATATGAACGGAGTTGGGTGCATTAGAGGTAGCTGATTTTTTTTAATTATAACATCTTATTTTCTTTGCAATATTATGGTCACTTAATATTAGATGGAGAATTCTTTCTTGAAAAATCTATAAATAACAACAACAATTTGGGATTAGCTTCGTTAATCTTTTACCACTACTAAGATAGATCTATAAAAAAAACTATATGTTTAGCTAAGTTAAAGTTAAGGGTAATTAAATATTTATTTATAATTTTTATTAAGATCTTTTCAGGACTTCCTTCCTCTACCGCTCCGCTCCTTATATCACTAATAGTATTCTTCTTACTTCTTCTAACTATTACATTTATACAAGTATATGTCAATATCATCTTAAATATTCTATTTTATTTTATCCTCTATCTAAATTTTATCTAATTATTTTCAAAAGCTATAGACTGAAAATAAGGAGCCACCTTCCCTAATCTACACTCCCTAAAAAAATATTTTAAAAAATCAACCAGGACATGCTATAACAAACTTTCCATGGATTTTCACATTGTATCAATTTGTAAAGGGTTCCTAATCCAATCCTAATAGCAATCTGAATGAGAATACTAGGTTGAATCAATTTTAACAGTAACCTAAGCAATTGAATTCATGTGGGAGCAGCTTCTTTCTTTTCCTTCAAGTGTGGGAAATTTTCTCCCCATGCAATCAAGAACAAGGCTTACTCGACATTGCGTGCTCTATAAAACAAGCTTACTCGACATTTTGGAAGACAAGGAAGACAGACTTGAGAGTTTTTACTCTTTTCCACAAAGAGGTTTCTGGGATGTGTATTAATTATGAAGATCAAGAGGAAGGCTAGGAGGATGTAGAAGGAAAGCCATAGGGTTTAGGCAAGGTATGCCGAACCATTGTTGCACTGTTATGGCTCTTATTATTGTTGTTCAATTTTCTTATTGTTTTATTTTGTCTTAGATATCATATATATTACTTCACGATTAATTTGACATTATAATTATATTCTTGATTGCAATTTTCAGAAAGGAGATCAGAAATTAATCCATATCCAATTTAATCCCGGGTGGATCCTAGGACAACACCACTGGGCTAACCAATATTAACATATCAATTTATCTTGTGAGATCTGGATCACCTGCTTTGGCATTTTAATTGGTGCACATTTGTTGGTCATTGCACTGATTGCACTAGAATAAAATAAAAGTTTAAGATCAAGAGTTTTTGTAGCAGTAATGTGTTCCACATTCTGAATACGTCATGGATAAATATGACATAGCCTAAGGGCAATCCATATGTATCAAACACAAATTATGTACATATGGACCATTACAGAAACAAACTATAACATACAAACTAATATTCTAAGAGTAGTCAGACTTGGATGATGGCTACAAATAAATGAATGCCTGGTGACCTTAAAACCCACCTGAAAAAATGAAGCATTGATGATCAATAAATAGCAAAGCAAAATCACTCAGTGAGATAAATCAACAAGGAGCCAAATACCAAAGCCGAAGCAGAATGAGCTGAATAGGTTGTGGCTCGAGGATGCAAAAAAAACGCTTAGAAGAGATCCACCTTTCTTTTCTGCATATCCTGTTTCCACTTGGGTTGTTGATAAAACGCCTCTTTAGTCATACCCAGAACCGTCTCAAACTCGGCATCAGATAAGTAGGCCTAAATATTTGAGAAGTTGAATAGAACCAAGATCACCTCTAAATCTCTTGTAGGCAAAGCATGTATGGAAGCAAAAGAAATTTGGTTTGCACTACCTCTCTTTGTTTGTAGTCAATTCCGCTGACAGGATCGCTAGACTTAGCTTTCAAGCGCTCATAACTGAATGTAGTTTCACCCCCGTTTTCATCTATCTTTGGTTCCTGTGTCACCTCAGAATCTGCATCATTGCTCTCTGATACAGAGCCATCTCCTTCTATGGGTTCCTTCTCTGATGAAAGCTCAAAGGAATGTTCTGACTCCGAGCCCATCATTTTAATCTTTGTAGAATCTGCAGCAGGTAATGATGGTCAGAAATATTCTCAATTACAAACATTAGAGTTAAGAGTACATCTCTCATCTCATCTAGAAGGTCTTTGATCTCATCTAAAAACAAGGTTGGTTTTCCAGGCTTACTGATTCTATGGGACAATAAGCTATAATTTTCACCCAGGCAATTGGCGCATGTTCTCCATTACCTCACATCAAACGATAAGTTGTTTTTGAAAAAATGGCATACACTGTCTTGTGGAAAAAGAAAACAAAAAGCATTTAGGAGATGATCCATCTCTATGACCTTGTTCTTATACTCAGCATGCACTATAAAGCAGCCATTAGCAATCATCAATCATATAACCTACTTATACTACATGGGATGATTGATAGACATTACCATTTGCAGTCACATCTGGAGTAGGGGAAGGACTTCTGCTAATTGTTGTTGTGGAGGTTTCTGAATCCCCCCTCTTTTGTTCAGCAGTTAAAACAGAAGACAGCGCAGCAACAGCAGCTGCTCGCTGTGACCCTTGGTTTGACCGTGAAGGCTTTGGTGCTGTAGTTTTGGTGCCTGAAGATGGATTAAATGCAGATGATAGTGCCGCTAGGGCAGACGCCCTTTGAGTAGGTCCATCATGATGCACACCAGTAGACTTATCTTTAGACTGTAGTAAAACATAGGGAAGAACAATAAATTAAAATGAATCACTGAATATCTTCGTCTCTCAACTGTCAGAAGCATGTTCGTTAAACTACATGGTGTTAGATATGTTCTGCACTCAATTAAAACCCAACAAATAGTATGTTCAATTAACGTGCACAAAAAAATTCCCCATGAAAGTTGCAAGATAATAGGAATAGGAGAACCCAAGAAGGATAATATTCAAAATGGGAAGATTGATATTATTTGAGTGAAAGAAAGATGCACTTGATCTTTTTCTTGTTTCAAGCAATAACAAATATTGTTATTGCTAAGACCTAAGAATATGAAGACCACTAATACTGGAAATTATCATGAAGAATAAGACATGAGATCTCCAATAAACAAACAAAACTCAACTCAATTTAGTGCATCTAAACAAAAACAATTGCACGTTATTTTGCCAACATATTGAAATCAAGTGTAGATTCAGAGAGGTACAAGTTCCAAATGTTCTAAGAATTGTAAACATTGGACAAAAGTTAAAAAAGATGGATTTCTTGGATTCAAAGAATCATGTCAAAAAAGCCTTTCTTGATAATAACTGAAGAGATATTGTATATATGAGTTTATATTGATATCAAAAAACAAAGCAAAGAACACAATTTTTTCATAAGATAATTATATTTCTTTCCACATGATTTTCAGAAGTTACCAACCAAAGTATAAAAAGAAGTATAAGCTTTTATAGTTAGTGTTGATACTGCATGTTGTGTGTTAAAAATACTTGTCTTAGGACAGAAACCAAAGCTTTAAATACAAATGAGACTAGATAGCAGTACTGGTCAACACATAATGGTTGCAACAAAATCATCTTAGTCAGCCATGAAGATTAGAGATAAATTCAAATACTTCCATGCAGAATGCCCTGACAAACTGATAGTAACACAAATATACTATACATAAGAATAAAAAGATAAGCTAAATTCATGCTTAATGCCTTTTCTTTTCTTTAATTAGGGTTATGTCATCAATAAAAGGTCAACCCAGAACATGAGGCTTCAACAAAACATTACCCCAACACATTCATTTTGTATAACTAAACCTCCAGTTAAAGAGTAGCAGTGTACTATGCTTGCTTTGTTAACATGTTGAGATTGTTAAACATCTAAAGTAGCTCCACAGTGACTAATTCTGACACAGGATACAAGGTTTAGCCAGGCAATTATATTGCTGAGCTATGCTGGTGCCTATGCTAGTTATTTTATACCATGAACAGACTAAGTTTTTAAACAATTTTGGACACCATAAAGAGCATCCTATTGTTGATCCATATCACTCTGATATGGCTTGGTTTGTAACATAGGTGTAAACAATTTGAAACCAATGAGAGAGTCCAAGTAATTGCAATTGTGTCAACTTGCAATTCATTATTGGTTCTGATATCAACTACGATGGCAAGAATCACATCAAGGACAATTAACTTGTATTTGAGGAGTCCTTCAAGTCTACTTTTGTAACTATTTACACTTGGAAAGTTATAATACCAAGTGACAAACATGATAAAGAATTTTAAAAGTCATCCAAGTGGTCAATGATTAATGATTAAAAAGTTAACAAAACAGCAACAATAATAACAAAAGAATTGTAAGGTCCCAACTATATGGGGTCAGTTATATGGGTCTTCTGAGACATAAAAATTTATAAAAAGTCATATCTAAGTTAAGAGTATGTAAATCTTTGTTTACAATTTTTATTACGATCTTAGGTCTTCCTTCACCTCTCCTCGCACTCTACTATTAATAGCAATCATTTCACTTTTCTAAGAACAATATTTGCAGGTATAGTGCATGTTCCTACTATCTTAAGCAATTCTCTTTCATTTGATACTCTACCAAGACTACACCTAATTATTTACAAATGAAAATAATTTTCTTTTATTATATTTCTTAGTAACTCCACGTATTCTCCAAAACGTCCTCATACCAATAACATAAAACTTTTATATTTGTTGTATTTTAATTGTTCAACACTTTGATCCATAAAGTATTGTTGGTCTAACAATTATCTAATAAAATTTTTATTTTGTTCTCAAATATACCCATTAATCACAAAAAACTCTCAACATGTTATTTTAATCATCTAATTTTTACTCTATGATTAACATATTCATCAATCTCTACATCTTATCCATCTAATTAGAAGTTCTTATAAAACACATAAAACTTTTACTTAAAAAAAGTTCTTATCCATCCAATTAATTATATCTTCAAGTCTATTCTTGGTATTTTTAAAATTATATCTCATATATTCAGTCCTAGTACTATGTAATCTATATTCAGTCCTTATACTACATAATATAATACCTTTAGTTTCTAAAGATTTTCTCTATAGCTCAAGTTTAAAATTAATTTCATTCAAACTTTCATCAAATAGAATAATATCATCCACAAATAACATATACTAGGGAGATCTAATTTATAAATGATGATCTATCTTTTAAATAACTAATAAGTTTATCCATTACCAATGAAAACATATAAGGATTTAATGTCGATTTTATGTCGTCCTATAGTATAAGGTAACTTACTAGACACTCTCCCAATAATTCTAATACTAATGACTTCACTATCATACATCATTTATAACATCAATATAATTAGTAGATACATCTTTCTTTCCTAACATTCACCATAATAAATCTCTAAGAAGTCTATCATAGTACTTTAAATCAAGGTTCGATGTACCGTACCATACCAACGTTTCGACCCGAGCTTGGTACGATACCGGTGTACCGGGCGGTACATTAGGGCATACCGAGCGGTACGTCCTGGTGTACATTAGGGCGTACTGTAGCGGTACCGAGCGGTCCGCGTACCGATAACCTATCGGACCGGTACGTACCGCCCGGTACAGGCGGTATGCTTCGATACGGCAAACCTTGCTTTAAATTAATATAAACTATATATAAATCATTCTTTTTCTTTATATATTTTTCATTAATAGTCCTAATAATTAAATAACTTCTATTATTGCTATTCCTAGCATAAAACCAAATTGATTTTCAAAGACATTTGTTTCATATGTTATTTGATTTTTAATCACTCTTTCTCAAAGTTTTATATCAGTGATTTAAAAAGTGCTATGCGCCAAAAGGTGCCAAGGTCCCAAAATGCTTGAGGTGCCTAGGTACTCGCTCGAGTGAAGCTTAATGCTCTGAAATATTAAAATATTAAAATATATAATAAATTGATAAATATGATTATATAAATTAAAATACTATTAACAGTAGTTAGAGGGGGAGAAAAAAACTGTTAATAATAGTTAGAGAGGTAGAAAAGAGTCATCGACACTAGAAAGTGGAGAAGGAGAGGGCAGCGGTGATAGAGGAACTTTAAGACGATGGCAGCAACGGTGGAGGAAGTTGTGGATGGCAATAGCAAAGACGAAGGAAGTTGCGAATGGCAACAGCAACAGCGGAAACTACGGACGACATCAACAGTGGAAGCTACGAACGACAACGTCGTGGGCGAAGAAAGCTTCAAAGGTGTCCGTCGATGGTAGAGGAACTTGCGGTCCTCTCCCTCGATTATAGAAGGAGCTACACACGAAAGCAACAACAACGAAAGGAACTGTGCATGAAGGCTAGGCTATCGGACCTCTCTGTCAATGACAGAGGAAGCATCAGTCTTGTGCGATGACGGTGGAGGCAATGACAAAGGAAGCATCAGTGACAACAACAGAAGTTACACTACGGTTGATGGCTTAGGGTCACGCAAGGGTGTAGGGGATGGGTTTTGCAGGTACAATTAAAGAAAGTAGCTAGTTGGTTCAATCGAACCAATTAACTTCTATTTAACCAAACTAGACTTAAAAGCCTAGTTTGATTGATGCATTTGAACTAAGCAGTTGCCCGAGGCGCCCGGCACCTAGGTTCAAGAGAGCACCTAGGTGTCACTGAAGCGTGACGCTTGGTCGACACTTGAGATGCTTGGGCCTCATCTCACCTCACCCAAGCGCCTAGGCGAGCGCTTGGGTGGCTATTTAAACCATTGTTTCATATTCGACCTTCAATCATTTTTTCTCAACATTCATATTCAACTTTCAATCACTTTTTTAAATTTTCATAGGATGAATCATAATAACAGTTATGAATATAACCCTTATTCTTATAAATTGATACAAAAGAGCTTTTCCTCCATTCATCAGACACCTTTAAAAATCTTATAATCTTGTGAATAACTAGTTGGTCTCCTTAACTCTTCCATACCTCAATAGGGATACCATTATGCCTCACACTCTTATTTATTTTTATTTTTTTCAACCTACATTCACCTAAAACGCTCTAATTTTATAATAGATCTATTGATCACAAAATCTACGACAATTATGGAATATTTATTAAATAATTTATAAAAATAATTTCTTCATCTTTCCTTAATTTTATTATCATTAATAAGTATTCTTTGATTTTTCATCTTTAATGCATATAATATTACCTAAATCTTTACTTTTTTCCCCTAACCTTAGTAATTTGATATATCTATTCTCCCATTCTTACGTAAATTATCACTAGCCTTATATCCTACCATACTAGAAGCTCTATTAGTTTTCTTTATTTCTCCTTATTTTTATAATTTTATGAATTTTTAAAATATAAATTTTTAAGTAATAATTGCTTTTTGAACTTCCTCACACCACCACAATCTCTCTTTAAACCTATCACCACCAATCTTTTGTATATTCTCCAACAATCTCATTTGTTAAGCTCATAATCTTACTAGTCATCATCCCATATAACATTAATATATCCTAGCTAGCTTTCACACTGCCTACTACTATCTTTTTCTACTTTTATTTTTCAACAGCAAATATATAATATTAGTATTGTGTTAAACCATAGCAAATGAAGATCTTTCCCAATAATACCATCCAATGTTTTAAATAGGCGCTCGCTTAAGCGCTTAAGTGACATGAGGCGAGGCGAGGTCCAAGCACCTCACACGACCTCCAAGTGATGCGATTCACTGAAGCACCGCCTTGTCACGAACGGTCGTCGCGCACCCGCAACAACTCCGTTCAACGAACCGTTCGTCGCTCACACCTGCATGTACAGCTGCTTGATAGCATGTTTTCTCTTAGTTTTGGGTCATTTTGCTTGTAAATATGTAAGTTCGAACAAGCTGCAGCGTTGCAAAGCGACCGCTCACCGAACCGAGCAAAACAGCCCCAAAACAGCTCAAAACAGCTCCGTTTTCGCGTGCCGCGGGAGGTGAGCGGAGAACTGCCTCCGCTCACCAAAACGTCAGCCATCTCAGACCCCAGGAACCCCCCGGGTGGCACATGGCTGGATGGGGCTTCGGTTATATACCGGGCGTTGAACTCTCTTTCGCAAGTTCGCACGTGACCCTTGCGGGAACTTGTCTTCGCGCCCGGGACCAGGTGAGCGGCTGTTTGTGGGCTTGCAGCTATTCGTTCATCCTTGAAAGCCTTGTTTTTCTCCCTCTCCCTCTTTTCTCTTGTGCACACAAGGTGTTCGTCGAATTGCTTGTAAAGCTTCCCTTTTTGCGAGACTTCGGGACTTGTCCGTTGCTCGTTCTTTTGAACTAACTTCTTTCTCTTTTAAAGGTCCTTCGGGACCTGCAAGAGGTTACAAAGTGGGCTGATCCTTGCGGAGCAATATCGCAAGGGCGAAGCGCGACTTAGGCAATGCAAGCTAAGTTCGCGTCTTTGCCACAAGGGTAACTCGCGACTTAGGCAACGCAAGCTAAGTTCGCGTCTTTGGCCGCAAGGGTGCCTCACGCCTTAGGCAATTCCAGCTAAGGTCGTGACATTGTGGTATCAGAGCGGGCAAGCTCTTCGATCGAACAGCGAACGAACTTCGCAACTTCGCCATGGCAAAGCATCGTGGCGAATCAAGCAAGACGGGGCAAGCCGGACCCTTGCCCCAAACAGCCACAGGTGGGCTGCATGTGCACACTCGCTCGCATGTTGTTGGAGCCGCTCAAGAGGAGCACGGCAGCGAACAGGACGAGCGAGAAGTTGGCAACTCTCCGCGAGCGAAGGAAGCGCAATCTGGTGCGCTAACTAGGAAAAAGAGTCATAAGGAGAGACTCACGACGACGGAGACCCACCTGGATGTTCTGGAAGCGAGCATGGAGGAACTCTACCATGACCAACAAAGACTTGTTGGGGTAGAGAGCTCGCAAGAGGAAGCAGAGTCTAGGATCGACAAGGTCGAGGCCCTAGTCGATCGACTGTCTGATGACACCAAAGACTCCGTGCAACACTTACAGGATGTTGTGGCGGAACTCACGGCAAAGGTGGCCATGCTTACAAGAACACTAAATGCGGGAGGAGGCAACACCCGCGCGGCACAGCCACAAAATTTGAGGGCACCTGAGCCTCATGGATATGGAGGGGCCAGAGATGCCAAGGAGCTCGAGAACTTTCTGTTCGACATGGAGCAATACTTCCGAGCTACGAGGCCCGATTCTGAAGATACCAAAGTTTCTATAGCAACAATGTATCTGAACGGAGATGCGAAACTTTGGTGGCGAACTCGTTGGGAGGAGATCCAACAAGGTCGGTGTCGAGTCGACACATGGGAAGACTTAAAGCGGGAGTTGAGAACTCAGTTCCTACCGGAGAACACAGAGTTCGTCGCAAGAAGGAAGTTGAGACAACTCCGCCAAAGTACCACCATCCGAGACTATGTGAAGCAGTTTTCTGCACTAATGCTGGACATACAGGACATGTCCGAGAAGGACAAGTTGTTCAGCTTCCTTGATGGTTTGAAACCATGGGCTCAACAGGAGCTGAATCGAAGGAATGTTACCGATGTGGTCGGGGCAATTGCAGCTGCAGAAAGGCTCACTGACTTTGTTTCCTCTGAAGACCCAGCGAGAAGGAAACAATCTTCAAGCAATCGCCCTCCAAAACATTCTCGAGGGAAGGAGCTCGGGGGCGAACAAAAAAAGAAGAGCTCCCACAAAGGGCCGAACCCTAAAGGCAAGGCCTCGAAACCTGGAGGATGCTTCTTGTGCGGAGGACCGCACATGGTAAGGGAGTGCCCACAGAAACAGGCACTCAATGCTTTGACGGCTTCCATCTACCCTCCCCGATCGGACAAGGGCAAAGCTGTTGCTCTTAGTTCGAGCAATTCAGAATCTAGCAGCGACGACGAGGAGTCGCAAGGACCCCGAATGGGAGCAATGCGTTTGTTGAACGCTATGCGGGGTCAAGTGGGGGAGAACACGAAGACGAAGGCACAAAAAGCAGGAAGTAGTGAACTGATGTATGTGGACATCAAGCTAAATGGCCAAACGACCCGTGCAATGGTGGATACGGGCGCTACCCACAACTTCATAGCCGATCGCGAAGCACAGCGACTTGGGTTGACCTTGGAGAAGAGCCCAAGCCGAATGAAAGCGGTGAACTCGGAGGCCAGACGAATCTCCGGGCTGGCGAAGGGAGTTCCCATCAAAATCGGGACTTGGAGCGGAAACACCAACATGATGGCCGTGCCACTGGACGACTTCCAAGTGATTCTTGGAATGGAGTTTATGCACGCGGCAAAGTTGGTGTCTATGCCGTTCCTGAACTCCCTATGTATCATGGGAGGCAATGACCCCTGTGTGGTTCCCGTCTCTCGGAGAGGAACCAAGGAGCCCCAACACATTTCGGCATTACAATTGAAGAAAGGGGTGCGAAAAGGCGAACTGACATTCATGGTTGCTATGAAGCTAGAGCCACTCAACGAGGAGGCCATTCAAGAACCTGCTGTGGTGGCGAACGTCCTGAAAGAGTTCAAAGACGTCATGCCACCCGAGTTGCCGAAGACTCTTCCACCACGCAGAGGCGTGGATCACAGTATCGAGTTGGAGCCAGGAGTAAAGCCTCCAGCAAGACCACCCTACCGCATGCCTCCACCAGAGTTGGCAGAACTCAGGAAGCAGTTAGGTGAACTGCTAAGCGGTGGTCTCATCCGCAGCTCTAAAGCACCTTTCGGAGCCCCAGTTCTCTTCCAGAAGAAACAAGATGGGAGCCTCCGATTATGCGTCGACTATCGAGCCCTCAACAAAGTGACAGTGAAGAACAAGTATCCCATCCCGTTCATTGCGGACTTGTTCGATCAATTGGGCAAGGCAAAGTATTTCTCAAAACTCGACCTTCGGTCGGGGTATTGGTAGGTGCGCATTGCTGAAGGCGACGAAGCAAAGACTACCTGTGTGACCAGATATGGAGCGTTTGAGTTCTTGGTGATGCCTTTCGGCTTAACCAACGCTCCGACCACATTTTGTACTCTCATGAACCAGCTATTCAAAGAGTATTTGGATAAGTTCGTGGTCGTCTACTTAGACGATATCGTCGTCTACAGCCAAACGCTCGAGGAGCACGTCAAGCACCTTCGGACGATTTTCAAGGTTCTCAGGGAGAACACTCTGTTCGTAAAAAGGGAGAAATGCTACTTTGCTCAGACTGAGATCCTATTCTTGGGGCATCGAATCGGTGATGGCTCCATTCGGATGGATAAGTCGAAGGTGCAAGTAGTTGCGGAATGGCAAACTCCAAAGAAGGTGCCAGAGTTGAGATCCTTCCTTGGTTTCGTCAACTACTATCGACGCTTCATTGCGGGATATTCGAAGCAGGCAACTCCACTGACGGAGTTGCTGAAGAAGGAGCAGCCTTGGAAGTGGTCTGACAAATGTGAGATAGCATTCCAAGATCTGAAGGCTGCTGTTCTAGAAGAACCAGTGCTCAAATTGCCAAACTATGGAGAGCCCTTTGAAGTCCATACAGATGCTTCGGACTTCGCTATTGGGGGAGTACTCATGCAGGAAGGTCATCCGGTGGCCTACGAGAGCCGCAAATTCAACGAGACCGAGAGGCGGTATCCAGTGCATGAGAAAGAGATGACAGCAGTGATCCACTGTCTGCGAGTTTGGCGACACTACCTCCTCGGGTCGCGATTTGTGCTGAGGACAGACAACATCGCCCTGAGCTATTTCCAAACTCAGAAGAAGCTCTCCCCAAAGCAGGCACGGTGGCAGGACTTCTTGGCTGAATTTGATATAGCGATGGAGTACAAGCCTGGGAAGGCGAATGTCGTGGCCGATGCGCTGAGTCGGAAGGTGGAATGCGTGAATGCTGCACAACTGGAGGGCAGAGGCCAAGCAAGTCAGTTGCACTCCAACTTCCTTTCCCGAATCAAAGATGGACTGTCTAGTGATCCCCAGGCAGTTATCCTGATGCAGCTCATCAAAGAAGGCAAGGCACGACGATTTTGGGTCCAAGAGGGACTTGTTTACACAAAAGGGAATAGGGTCTATGTTCCCCGAGTGGACAATTTAAGGCGTGAACTCTTAAAAGAGTGTCACGATTCCCTTTGGGCTGGACACCCGAGCATTCACAGAACGTTGGCTCTCATGGAGAGGGCCTTCTACTGGCCGAAGATGGGGATTGATGTGGAGGAATACGTTCGAACATGCCTTACTTGCCAACAAGACAAGGTGGAGCAGCGGAAGCCGGTGGGACTTTTGGAGCCGTTGCCCGTACCAGAAAGGCCGTGGGAGAGCATTTCCTTAGACTTCATATCAAGCTTGCCACCTGTAGGGGGACTCGGATCGATACTCGTGGTAGTCGATCGGTTTTCAAATTATGCAACTTTCATTGCTGCTCCCCTACACTGTTTAGCAGAAGAGGCGGCCAGACTGATGATGATGAATGTAGTGAAGTATTGGGGAGTCCCGCACAATATCATTAGTGATCGAGACGCTCGGTTCCTGGGACGATTCTGGACCGAGCTATTCAAATTGTTGGGGTCAAAGTTATACTTCTCTACAAGCCTCCACCCCCAGACGGATGGCCAGACTGAAAGAATAAACTCGCTCTTGGAACAATATCTTCGGCACTACGTGAGTGCCAATCAACGAGATTGGATGAAGCTGTTGGACATTGCCCAATTCTCTTACAACTTGCAGCGGAGCTCTGCATCCAACAAGAGCCCCTTCGAGATTATCACAGGACAACAACCGTCGACTCCACACACCATGGCAATTGGGTATACTGGGAGCAGTCCATCAGCCTATCATTTTGCAAAGGAGTGGCATCGAAATGCAGATATTGCGCGGGCTTACTTGGAGAAGGCGGCAAAACGGATGAAGAAGTGGGCGGACTTGGGAAGGCGACCACAAGAGTTCAAAGTTGGCGATTTGGTGTTGGTAAGGCTCCAACCAGCATCACTCCAATTCTTCAGGAACAAAGTCCACAAAGGATTGGTGCGTAAGTATGAAGGGCCCTTCCCAATTATCAGTAGGGTAGGCAATGTCTCTTACAAGTTGCAGCTGCCGGCGTGGTTCAAAATTCACAACATTCTTCACGCTAGCAACCTAAAAGCCTACCACTCGGATCCGCAAGATGCTTCCAGAAGTGTTCCAACCCGGCTACCTCCCATCACGGCCTCCTACGAGAAGCGAGTGGAAACCATTCTGGCGGATCGCAAGATGAAGCTACGATAAGGCTGTCACGACCTTAGGCAATTCCAGCTAAGGTCGTGACAGCCTGGGAGCTTGTCTAAGCCCAAGTGTCAGTCGCCTTAGGCGAGCCCAAGTGAAAGTGGTGTAGCGTAAGAAATTGTAAGAGAAAGGATGAGATTGGAAGAGAAAGGGATCTAGGCGAAAAGGAGGGAATTGATCTGAAGGCGAATATAACGAAATCGATCAATGCTTAGCGATGAAGAATTGAACTATGCTCGACGATGGATGGGAGGGCAGAAAATATGATCTCGTTTTTAGGCAAAAAGATAGGGTTTTGAAGGCGAAATTGGATGGCAAAAGACGCAATGGATGGGAGGTTAGAAGTGATCTCGTTGGAAGATGAAAAGATAACATTTTGAAGGCGACAGATGGGAGGATAGAAGACTCGCTAGAAGACATAATCTCTTTACTTTATCTTTCATGGTATACCTTTTCTTAGCCCAAGATGCGATGCATGATGAACGTAAGAAGCAATTAGTGTGCTGTGAGAAGCAATAAATAGCGTACTAAGTAGCAATAAGTAGTACACTAAGTAGTAATAAGTAGTGCATTAAGTATTAACTCGCAATAAATAGCACTTTTATTCTAATTTCGTTGCGTCAAGATGCCAATTGACTCATCCATTTCTAGATTTGGGTCAGAAATCACCTATCAAATAGGATTGAGCTCAAATTATGAGTCAAATTAGGCATAGCAGTCAAAGAATTACCCTGTAATATATATTTCGAGTCAATTACATTATTTCAATTTGATGTGCCATTTTTATTTTTATCATCATATTTATTAATTATAATACATATTTTTTATATTATAATATTTTGGAGGGCCTCGCTTCCCTCAAGCGAGCGCCTAGCACCTCTGACGTTTTGAGATCTTGATGCCTTTTAGCGCCTAACACTTTTTAAACCATTGCTATCATCTGGTATGGAGCCGCTACAACCTCAAATTTAATATTCCATCTGGTATGGAATATAACCTCAAGCTTAATACTACCATCTGATATGAGGCCACTGCAACCACAAGCTTAATAATACCAATTGGTATGGAGACACCATAGACTACAGTTATGACTATGGTCTATCTTCATCTCATTTTTTATGTGAGTATTAACAATTACAACATCTAAAAAAATTTGAAGTCATACAATCCTCTTCATTTCTATCCTCATAAGTTCATAACAAAAGTCCTCATGTGCTCCTTTAAATTCACAACATATTTTTACTACATGTCCATGCATATCTCGTCTAATAATAAGTTTACAAATTGTTGATATCCATTGATCTCAAAATTCTCTTTTGGTTTAATCATCCAACCCAATTTGACGGGGCATAAGAACTTATAACATTCAAAATTTCTCCTCCTAAAACAAAGCTATAATTCTATCCCCAAATTTCTTCACATCTACAATATTTTCCTTTAGATTCTTCTTTACAACAATGCTTGCACTTCTATTTATTATTTTTCCAAGAGTGATCAAACTCTAAATTTTTCTCTAGTATCCTTTAAAAAAATATTGTTTATTCTTCTAATCATTGTATCTATCAAATCTTGTCTTTTTCCTAAAAATATTCCTATATTCCAAGTTGTTATCTTAATCATATGATCTTGGACTAGACTCTTTACTTGCATCAATCCAAAAACATTGAGTAAAGAGGTCATCCAATCGTCCATGCAGTCTGGAAGATAAAGAAGCCTATAGTTGGTCATCTAAAAGATGATAGAACATAGACTGTTGCATCAACCGATTCTAATACTAAAACATTCAATCCATACAGGTATCATTCGAGGATGCTTCATTCTCCACCAATTTTTGAACCTTGTTGTGAGAAGTTAGTTGGAACAGACCAGTGATTTAAAAAGCGCTAGGCGCCAAAAGGCGCCAAGGTCCACAAACGCCCGAGGCGCTAGGCGCTCGCCCAAGCACTCGCCCGAGCGAAGCGAGGCGCTAAATTATAAAAATATATAATATAATTATAAAAATAGATAATATAATTATTTAAAATTATCTAAATTATAAAAATATATAATATAATTATAACAATAATTTCAAATAAATAAAAATTAACAACATTAAAATCAAAATAATATATTATTAATCTATTAACAGAAAATTAATCATTTCAAAATTCAAATAAACTTAATATTAAGAGTATATTGAGCCTGATGGAGAAACGAGGAAGCAGCGGTGGCGAGCGGCGGCAGCGGCAGCAGCAGCGGCGAGCTGCAGCGGGAAAGGGAAAGGGAGTGGAAGGCGCGAGCAGCGGGAAGGCTCACGGGAGGGCTCGCAGGAGGCGAGAGGGCTCGCGGGAGGCGCGAGCAGCGGGAGGGCTCGCGGGAGGCGTGAGCAGCGGGAGGGCTCGAGGGAGGCGCGAGCAGCGGGAAGGCTCGCGGGAGGGCTCGCAGGAGGCGCGAGCAGCGAGAGGGCTCGCGGGAGGCGCGAGCAGCGGGAGGGCTCGCAGGAGGCGCGAGCAACGAGAGGGCTCGCGGGAGGCGCGAGCAGCGACAGTGGCGAGCAGCGGCAGCGAGCGACGAGATCGCGATCGGGATCGGGATCGGGATCGAGAGCGGCGGCAGCGGCAGCAGGTTAGTGTTGGGTTAGGGTTAGGGTTGGGGTTATATCGGTTTAGTTGGTTCGATTGAACCAACTAACAACCGAACCAGGACCGAACCAGACCTAAAATTCTGGTTCGGTCGCCTTGGTTTACCCAGGCGCTCGCCCGAAGCGCCCAGCGCCTGGGCTCGGGCGAGCGCCCAAGCGGCGCCTGTTTGAAGCGCGCCGCCTGGGACATTAGCGAGGCGCTCGGGCCTCGCCTCGCCTCGCCCGAGCGCCTAGGCGAGCGCCCGAGCGCCTTTTGCAATCACTGGAACAGACCAAATCAGTTAAACCAAAATAGAGGATCGAATTTGCTAAGAAGACAAAGAAGACGAGAAGAAGAAAGAGTAAAGGGTTAGTAGTTGCTACAATTGGCAACCATGAGGGGTAAAAAAAAATAGAGAAGGAAAGTGGAAACGACAAAAATCAAACATTGTAATACTGTGTTTTCAATTCCCATCGCCATGAGAACAGGATGCAACACTAGCACTTGATATAGTGTATGGTCTGACCACTAACGGATATCAATACTGGATAGAAATTTTAATTCTTGGTATGAACATTATTTATCTATTATAAGTCATCTTAATGAAATATTCTATAATTCCACACTACAATTCACTGTTAGCTTTTATACAATTTTTTTATCTATTATCTATCATAATTTTGAAGTTAAACATTTTACATATTATGAATGTAAAAGAATCTTTTAGCAGGTACTATTCTTTAACAGATTCAGTATTTGACCAAAAGTATGTCTTTCAATCATTTATTTACAAATAGAAATACTTAAAAAATCAAAAAACAAATATTTATTCATAAAGAGAGTATATGTGCATATCCAGTTTTGCTAATCAATCCAATCAAGCTTATCCAATCAAGTCTAGACAGTCTTGATTCTGTTTTAAATGTTTTTTAATAAAATAGAAACTGCAAAAACAACTAATTCCCATCAAGGTCAGCTAATCCAACAAATTTAAGTTGAATGACACTGCCAATGAACAAACTGACAGAAACATAGATGATAAAAAAAAGAAAGAAAAGAAGTTGAAAAGAATAAGGAAGAAAAAGGAGGAAAGGATAAAGAGTATAATATAGAAAGAGGGAATTTCCTACAAAGTTTTATTAACCTCACTTGTTATCACTAATATGATGCTTGTTGTTATTGTTACTCAGTTGCCGTAACGAGAAGAGTGTGCGAGAAAAAAAAAAAGGTGTGAGGTGAGAGAAAAAGAAGAGAGAGAGATGGAGGATATTGAGATAGAGATAGAGGGAGTGAGAAAAATAGATATGAAAGGGTATGAGGATGACATCTAATGATATTATAAATTGGAATCCTCAATTTCTTGCATCTCAACAACCCATTGGTATAAACCCAAACTTATTAACTGCAGGGACCAACCTTCAACTCTAAATGGAAATTATTTGATCAAAAATTTTTTAAAATAATTGCACAAAATCCTAACCCATATATGGATTATGGATGGACAGGCATCAAAAGATCCATATAACTGATGCCAAATAGTTGGAGCTTTACAGGAAAATCCTAACTGATGATGGATGGAAAGAGGCCTGAAGATTTAACAATTGGCGATCACATTTTAATATTTTTAATTAGTTTTAAATATATCCTTCAATTTAATAAATTATATATATGATATAGAATTTACCATGTAGTAGTATTTGGCTTTTCTTTAAATTAGTGTTCCAATCAATCCTAGTCTAATTACATTGATCTAAGATGTCTAAGTACCAAGAGCCCTTTATCAACCTAGAAAACTCAGTAGAAGCCATAACGTAATATCATATGCATCTATTGTTACTATACCCCACAACACTTATGTGGCTTCGTGGAGTCCTGATGCTTAAAAATAGTTAGATGATGACTCAATCATACTAGATTCAATTTAAGAATTGAGTTAAGATTCAAGTTAAGACTCAAATCAAGATCCAATTGAGCCCCAACTAACCCTTTTGCCTGAGGGGAGTAAATTTGTATTTTCATGCTAGTTAAAGCCAAATTAGTATCAAGAAGCTCTAATGTAGTATAGGTGAGGCTATATATTTTTTCTTATAAATGTCTGTGAGATTTGGGTATACAGGAATAACTTTTGATCCCTCAACTTGTATGGTGGTAAGCTCTATTATTTCCTACTTATGAGTAGAAGAGGAAAGGGATGAGAATCTACAATTAAAAATCTTAAAAGCACTAAAGAAAAACTAAAGTTATCAATGATAATCCCCTTAAATTCCTCTCTTCTTCTCTATTCCTTGTCTCATTCTCTTATCTATCTCTTCTCTCTTGTCCAACTCTCTCTATCTCTCATTTCTCTTCTTTTTCTCTCAAAATATTGAAGTTGTCAAGCTCTAAGAGTGATACCTTCTTCCTTCGAAGAAGAAGGCCCTTGCAAGAGAAAATTCTATCATATATATAAACATAAAAATCTATTTCACTACGATTAATTGAAAAACAAATGATACAAATTTTAAATTACTAATAACACAAACCTTAGTACACACTAACGACACTTTTAAGCTGTTATTTAATTTTGTGTCAGCCAGCACTCCTGAGTCCTGATGATTGTTAATTGTCTGACATGACATCTTCAGATATGAAACCTTATCTTAAAATGATTTATGGATGAAAAAATATAAGTCAAAGACTCAAATTATATTTCAGTATACTGTATAGTTAGAGGAAAGAAAGAACCTACCATTACAGTATTAAGTATTAACTATCATATATATTGTGGCGCAACAGATGGCCAAATACCAACACAGCAAGTGATAGTTCCAAGTAATCATGGATTTATGTACAATCAGCACCCAGCAAGTCTTGCTAAACTCTAAAATCCAAATGTTAATAATTTAATATACATAGATAATGGATGGCTCAATCTGGTTAAGAAAACAAGTTAACATGGATATTTACAAATAGCAACATTAGAAAGTATATAATTATTTTGAGTTAAAGAAGAAAAGAAACCACTAGTTGCTTACAAAGAACTCACATGCAAGGAAGATTTTAGAACAAGTATGCAAACCTTTTCTTGCTGGAGGAGTAAAACAAAAAATACATAATTAAGATCTAGAAAGACAGGCTTTCAAATATCACTATTTTTTCTCTCTTCATTTTCTGGTTGCTTTTGCTAGCTTAACAGTTAATTTTAGTACAAGCAACTTCATAAGCTAATTTCTTATTTAAGTGATAAAGTTAAGCTTGATTATAGATGGGGTATAACTGTGTAAACTTGCTAATAAATATGTACCTCTGAAGCATGCATTCCAGTCCCAAATAGATGTGATAGTTTCTTCTGGAAAGAATTTCCTTGAACCTGTATCATATGTTACTATTCTTAGTTATGCTAATATAAAGTATATGCAGTACAAATCAGAAAATAAAAGGTTACTATTCTTATTATAACAAGAATTTGCATCAATAAAAGCTAGCAACATTGAGTCACAAATTTATCTTGACACCAAGAAAATACATAACCTTTTGCATATACTTAGTGCATAGTATAAACATCCATAGCTTTAGGAGATGATGCATGCATGACAAAAGAATTCAACATGATGGCTTCAAAAATACTCATGCCTTTCTCATTAAATAGGAAAAAAAGTATATCTACATCCAATAATTTACTCCCCCAAGTACAGGAGAAAGACAAGAAATAGCAAGATTGTTAAAGATCAGTAAAAGAGAAGGCATTTTTAGGTCCACATTATGGTTGGAAATCACCACAAGCAGATCCGGGACTGAGAGCAAAAGATGCAGCTGGGTTTGCTTATGTCAATTTACTTTTTAGTCTATTTTATTCATAATAAGTTTACATCAGAATTTTCTTTTCTTTTCTTTTTTGTATATAATCATATGATTTTTGCCATAAAATTTGCTATTAGAAATACTTAGAGAACACTCTATTTGAAGGCTCTTTTAAGCTGGGATATTTGTCCAACTAATTTGAAATCCTTTGTTCAACCTTCAGTTTACCAGCCAAGATCAGTCATTCCCTCTTTTCTTTGGGGCTCATAGTAAACTTCTCAATTTATTCAAGTTCTTGACAGTTACATCTACTATATCCAGATAGTCACACCAACTTGAGCATGTTTAATTTACTTGAGATTGAAGAGATAAGAAACAATTATTCAATAAAAATGATACAAGGTAAAGCTCAACCATAAAACATACCATAGCCTTTGCAGGGTCCCAAGAGAAATATGTCGTGAAGAAACAAGGTTCATTACCCTCTGTAATTTTATAAAGTGGTGCATGTGGGGATAAACCTTCTAGTGGCACTGCAAGCTCTATGTATTTCTGAAAAAAGAAGTTTGGTAGCTTTAATTGTTGCAACAGCAAACTCTAGTATGACAAATAAAAAGAAAGCTCTGCCAGTACCTGTCCTATATCAAATGCATTTTGCTTCTCATTGGAATCTACAGAATGTCCAATCCATACAAAGACCTCAGCGTGGGTGTCAAACAGCAACATGTCTTCAGTTAACAAATCATCTTGAGAATAATTGAAGACTTCATTAACCTGCAAGATGTACAGAGGAATATACAAGCAAGACTAGAGTGTTCACCAAATACATGAGAATTTCCATCAAACATTACAGTTGGAAGCATTCACTCACCTCTAGTTTTTCTGGTGAAGGTTGTTTGACCACAAATGAATAGAAGATATCAGAACATCAGATTGATGAAAAATAAATCAAAATAAATGTAGTCTTGGAAATTCATCAAAAGATATATTCCTAAAATTTATCAAACCTTTTTTAAACAAAAAGGTATACAAGTGGGGATCTCTAACAATATCTTGTTTGATCTTTTGGCTGGTATAACTTTGCTTCCCACCAAGAGCAAACCAGAAAGCAGAGCTTTCCGTTCCCTCCTTTACATGCTTTAGTGCAACACCTGGCTGCAGAAGAAAAAATAATTTTCTGTATTCATGGTGTTGGTAAGAAATTACTCTTATATATATATATATATATATATATACACACACACACACACACACACACACACACACACACATAAATGCTTATAGATATTCATACATATATGATATATCAATATGAGTGTATATATTTATAGATTTATAGATATAGTGATGCAGGCAAGGTACCTCAATAATGTCGAGGAATGATGTCAGTGACCATCAAAGTCCATAAAAAGCTTGCCTTTCCAAAACCAAAATTTGGCACACTAAAGCTAACCCATTCACAAATAGGTCAAAGCAAATTCATTCTATGATAAGCCAAAAATAAAAATGAGCAACCTTTCTACTTTCTTGTTTGTTGAAATTAAATGACAGTAGAAATAAACAATAATACAGTTATGCAAAGACCCAAACAGGAACCACCACAGAACAGATACAAAAAATTGGCTAGTTGTGAACCAACACCACAAGTCTTAAACAATTTGCACCAAGCTCTACCAAATTTAAACCATGCTCCAACACTGCAGCTACTTGGTTTTGAAATTTCCATCAAGCTTTTTTAGAAAGAAAGATTTCAAACACAATCCAATTTTCAATCAAAAGTTCCACTATGTGGTCATATCAATTGAAAAGGCAGTCAAAATCAAATCTATGCAAAATCAAAGCTATGTACTGCAACCTAGAAGAATGCCAGTGATGTTTTAGTTTATCCTCAAGTAATCCAAGTAAAACTTGTGCCTACTCTCACTGATGTTTATAAGACACCAGAAATAGGATTCCTAGGTACAGAATTTGGTTTCAAAAGATCTACAATAGTAAAAAGTAAAAAAAGAAACACTATTTCATACACATCAAAACACATGGTCATCTTGAGAACAGAAATTTCACCAGGTAAGAGCCAGATAAACAATATAAAGAAGCTCAGTAATTAAACAAAGATATTCAACTTGAGATTGATTACTAATTTATTATTAGCTTTCTCTTCTGTTTGCAAAGATTTATACACTGTAATTCACACAAACCATGATGATACATTTCTGGCTTAGTACATACTGTGCAATGACAGTCCACAACCACCTATGCTGGTCAGCATAGACCAAAATGATCATCTTGACTATGTATTGTCTTTTGTTCGCAAAAATAAGATAATGCTAGAACTTGGACCACACTAGCCAAGATGGCGATCGTTGATTATAGTTATTACTCTACATGATATGCATGTATGTATGCATCATGCAGCTACTTATCTACTAGAATAAATAAACACAAAGGGAAAGACAAGAAAACAAAAAAAGAAAAATCATATAGAATACAATTATACTTAGTAACTTCCCATGATATGTAGCAAGATAATGATTCCCTAATAAGCAGAGATTTCTAAATTTGATTTTTTTAATCTTTTTACAACATTGGAGACATCTCTCTAATCAAGACAAGGTTGAAAGATTATTAGGAGTATTAAGTAAATTGATTTCATCAGTAAAATCATTTAGCTTTTGATGTTTATGCATAGTCTTAAGTGCCTAAACAACAACTTACAACAAGACTATTCCATGGCCTTCAAGCGAGTTGCAGCAATTTATAAGCTGATAATTTAGACAAATCTCTGACTTTAAAATCTAGAAGCAATCTCTGACTTTCATAAGGAACCTTTCTTTTATGATCTCATAAATTCTGGTCACACTGCCAACATATCACTGAGATATATACTGCATTTTTTGCAGCTGCCAGAACAGATATTTTGAAGTTCCAGAAATTTCATATAAGAAATGTTGGCATATTAGAAGCAAGGTATGCAGTTTCGAATAATACTGCCTGGTACACGGACCGCTCGTTACCGGACGGTATATATATATATATATGTATATATACATATATATATATATATAATTTTTTTTTAAAGGCGACGTCGCCCAGAGAAGGAAAAAATAAAATTATATATATATATAATTTTTTTTTTAAAGGCGACGTCACGTCGCCTCGACGACGTCGCCCAGACAAGGAAATATATATATATATATAAAAGGCGACATGACGTCGCTTTTTATAAATATATTTTATATATATAATATTTTTTATATAAATATTTTATATAAAAAAATCTTTTATATATATATAAAATATTTAAAAAAAATATTTTATATATAAAAATGAGGCGACATCATCAAATTATATATATATATATATATATATACCGAGCGGTATACCGAATGATATATCGCTCGGTATACTGTATCATACCGTACCGAGTGAATGTCAAAACGCCGGTACGATACGATATTTCAAACCTTGATTAGAAGTATCCACTAACATTCTGGAACAGTGAAACAGAACAATTGGATTATAGATATTTTAAACAAAAAGGATGATTGTATTTACAAGCTCTAAAATGGGAACTGTGAAATGTGAATCATTCATAAAAAAAAATGGTTCCTTATGAAAGGATTCTTTAATTTACAATCTCTAAAACATGAACTGTGAATCATTTATGAAAGAGTGGTTTACCAGCTGTCCAGGAACAACCACTATGGAAATCAGCAATATGGATGTAAGCTAAATTTGAAAAAAACAAGGAATAAGTGCCTTTTTGTTTTAAATATTGCCTAAACAAGTTACCAATAATGATAAGGGCGGCATGCCAATCCGAATTGACAATAAACAAAAGCTACAGTTGAGTTCTTTTGAGTCAAATCAAATTGTCATTATTCAAAAGGGATACAAAATCCTATTTAGAGTTGTATTAATGCAAGTTGCAATGAAATCCTACCCTGGTTTGGAGAAACATAAATATTACTGTCCCATAAGTTATTTTAGTTTGCTTAGTATGTCTGTCTAAGAATGAACTGTTTACTTTTTTATTAAGTTCTCATATTCATACTACAACTAAGATTTAAGTTCAAATCTAGAGGTGGCTTTACATGGGAGTATGTGGAATTACAACTTCTCCAAAAGAACGAAAAGTTTCATTCCTTCAGTAAGTTTAGAAGTTGGGTCTATAAAGTCTTAAACAAATTTTAGAGATAATTGTAATAGGTTTTAATCTGAATAATGAAGTTCCATTGACTTTAATTTATCTCTTTTCTGACGTTCGTTCTCTTTCTCTATCCTCTTCTATTTTTTGCAAACTAAGTACTTTGTAGTTTGTACACTGTTAATTGTCTAATGACATGGTTCTCAAATGAAAGAAGTGTATGTTGGCTTGACATGAAACGATTAAAGATGATAACAAATCAACCCAGATATTATACAACATTTTGCATGCTTTACCTTTAGAAATTCTGCAATTTGTGCGGCCCATTGTTGTTGTTCAAAGGTACTTGAACTTCCATTCCAATTGAAAAGTGAATTCCCAGATTGCAAAATGAAACAATCTGTGGAACTTAATGATGATGCCACCTAAAACAGAATGATTATCATTGTATTGTAGTGCTCATGCATCCAACTCAAATTCATATATGCATGTACAAAGAATCTTTCACAGAAATGCCAATCTAAGTGCAGATGATATTTTGTTAAATAAAAATGGAAAGGTTCCATGGTGCTCATCTGCCATTAAATGAGGACAATACTTTTGTTAAATAAAAATGAAAATGTTCCATGGTGATCATCTGCCATGATGGCTTATTAATGTGGCCTGAACAGCTTAAGAAGCTACTGAGGAAACCAAGATTGATTACTTGCAACCTTCTGGCATGTCAAGTGCCAGGTTAAGTCTTGTAGTGCCCCTCTTTGTTGAACTATACCTTCTATTATGCATATAGTGAGAAGTCCTGGTAGTTATTCATTAGTTGATGATCTATTAATATATTACTGGTAGAAGTCAGTTACAGAAATAGCTAAGCATGTTGCATTGGACGATCAACCAATAATAGAATATCCATAAGCCTCAATAACAAATTTTAGCTGCCATGTGAATTATTCTGTGCTCTTAAGCAAGGTATGTAATACCGTACCGTACCGATATTTTGAGGTTGACTCGGTATGGTACGGTACC
The DNA here is from genome assembly GCF_036884655.1 of Musa acuminata AAA Group. Lineage (NCBI taxonomy): Eukaryota > Viridiplantae > Streptophyta > Magnoliopsida > Zingiberales > Musaceae > Musa > Musa acuminata. The sequence continues at coordinate 3,625,632 of NC_088347.1, read as the reverse complement.
GGTGTACCGAGCGGTACACCAGGACATACCGAACGATTTTAAATATTTTTTCCTCTACTGTAGTACTGTAGCACTGCTACAGCATAGCACCGTAATACGTTCCGTCCGGTAGTGGGCAGTCCGTGTATCGGTATGTCATCGGACCAGTACGTACCACCCGTACCGAACGATACCATTTGAAATTGCATACCATGCTCTCAAGTAAGCATAAAACCCTTCAATGTCCCAAGATATTCCACGTATCGACTTAAGTTGGACAATAGAATCGGAAGAGCTTTCTTTATTATTTTTATGAATTGAGTCATATAAAAATGTTTAAAATTGTGAATTACTTCTAAACACCACTTAAATTTTCGTTTGACTACCGGCTTAATTTGTAATATGTGAGATGATAAGGTACCCAGAATGACAGGAAGTAAAGTTTTATCTCTCGTACTATATAAGCTAAGGATGGCACCAAGGAAAAATTCTGGGCTCAGACAGAATGATTTCATCACTTGCCCCTCCAATTGGTCTGTCATAATTCATCTGCTCAATCTTAATCTTCCTGAAGTTGCTTTTCTATCATAACTTTGCTACATAATAGTTCTTGTTTCAAGAAAGAGTTCAAATGGATAAAATGGGTCAAACATAGCAAGTAATCTACAAAAGATACCTTTATATTTGAGCAATTTTCGCTCAGGAAACAAGGGTAAGCACCATGGTTCTACATTCCACCCAGACCAGTACATACCATACCAGGAGGCATATACTGGTCCACCAGCTGACTGAGTCGCAGACCGCCCTGAACCAAGCAGTCCGGTAGTGGAACAGGGCTTACCGTGCTGGTAAGCATGGTGAATCAAGCAGTAAGCCCACCTAGGGGTAATTTACCTCAAAGAGAGGTGTAAAAGAGGACTTTTCAACCATATCTTCAATCACTTTGCCCAAACCTGCCTCTTATCTCTCTTTCCTTTCACTCAAATCTCTTTCAAATTGAAAAATTAGTTGAAGGAGAAGCCCAAATTCTCAAGGTGAATGTTGGAATTGAAGATCCAGCAGAATATTTCTTCAAAATTAGGTTAATCAGGTCCTTATTTCTTAGCCTGATAATCTAATTTTAGGCTTAATTAGGCCAATATTAGACAGAGTTCTAAGATCTATCTTCAATTTACACTTTAAATAGGGCATGATCCATAATAATAAACAATGCAGATCTTACCCTTGCAGATCTATCCCAAACATGAGCGTATAAAATTAGGTGAATCCTTGCATGGTGATAGTTGCTCATTCTTTTCAGAGACAAACATATCTTATGACATGCAACAAGAGTACAATTGTGATAGACATGGCTCAAGCATACTACAGCCTACATAGCCGCATTTGCCACGATCCTACTTGCCTGGGGAACATCCTACCACACAGAGTTCATGTGTTAAGTCATGGTACACTGTTTATCAGCATCAGATGTCATGGGAGCAGCTTCATACTTGAGTCCCATAGATATACTGTATTGATCTACAAATCTACCTGACCGACCCACCCTGCAATCGAACTGGTAGGATTAGGCATATGATTTCATCATAAAATCATTTACTACGTACCATGGTTTCCAATACTGTACCATACCGCTCGATACGGGTGGTATATACCGGTCCGATAGCGGACTAGTACGGGTGGTATATCGGTACATCTTAGTGTACCATGTGTTGGTACGCTCAATACAGCTCGGTATGTACCGTACCAATGGCTGATCGGTATACTGGTACGGTACGGTATTCAGAACCTTGCTTCATACAATGGCTTAGATGACTATTAACTTATTTGTGTATTGTGATGTCCGTATATTACAATGGCATGTTCCAATGTAATATATGTTGTTTTACAGACTTAAACCACTTGAATTATATGAATCTAGTTTTAATTAATCTTTAAAAGGTAGGAAACAACCATGAGCTGGGGTTATTTAGAATTTTTGACTGCCGAAATCCTTGAGTCCCACCATGGTACATAGTGACATATTAAGTACACAATATGTGTTGGTGTGCTGACACATATCAGACCCTTACCAATTTGGCTGAAGACCGGCATGGGTCCAGCACCCAAAACTGTAAACCATGGTAACCATCTCCAACTTCCACTACTCTATAGAGGTGGTTACCTTCTTTTTCTAGCCAAAATTGCAAAAATATCAAATTCATTATTAGTTGAGAATATTATATGGATTCCTATCAATATTTTCTTTTCCGACTTCCATTTTTCAGATTTCATTATTAAGTTGAGAATATTATACTATATTGTTATCCATTATAATAAAACTAGTTCGAGCAATTAAACTAGAGATCATGATGCCCGCTAACACAATCCAGCATGTGCTGGACTTTACCAAGCAATGGTGATGACATTGACACATGACCAGGGTAATTTATCCATGCGTTGGCCAACAAAGAGGGCATGTTAAGTTGCTAACCATATTGGTAGCAGCATATGTGCTCTCACCAGAAAACCAATTACTTCTTTACGTGCATGCATAATGACATAATTATGCAAAACAATTATTTATTTTATACTTCTGAGATATGCAGTTAACAGAGTTGTTTTGCTAATCTGTCAATATTCAGAATGGACAAGCTTCAAATTAATAAAATGTACTAATAAGTAAGATTCACATATCATACCGCATCAACTTGAACTGCTTTATTGTTGTAGACTGATGCACCAGATACTTGCATTAGTGCAATGCCATCAGAAGTATAAGTTTCATCATTCAGATTCTTGTCTGCAATGAACTCTTTATAACCAGAGCTGATTCCACCCTATGCAACAAAAAGTTTTTACTCAACAAGATAGCTCCTGCTCTTTAGGCAATAAAAGAATGGCACTAACAGATTTTTTTTCTGTAATTTTGTATAAATAACATTAAAATTAGGGTATTGATACCTTCAAAACAACCATGGGCTGAAAGAGTGCAATGAACTGTGGCGGTTCTTTTCCTTGAAAAATGCGGCCCTGCAGGAGACATGGTTCAAATAAAGCTTCTTCTCCTTCTCATTTTCTGAGTAAAAGATTAAAAGTATGAAATACCTGCACTGGTCTTTCTTTTAAGGAACTCCACATTGTATTAGACAGCTGAGTAGCCATCATTTGGTCATCCTAGAAAGAAATAATATCATATTATGGCACCAAGTACACCAAGCCTATTTAAAAAGCTGAGTGAATTGTTTTTGTGATATTAGTTATAACTCTTAAACCTAGACATGCAATTTTGGTTGGAATAAGAGCTTCCATCTGAAATAGCAAATTAATGTACATCTCTTGAGTTTGCATCACAAGTAGATTTCCAAGTTTCTTCATATGGTTGGTAGAGTGGTCATGACAGTTAAAGATGGTGAAATAAAAACACAGAATGTTAGGTTCAAACATGACAATGAAAAGGGGTTGAAGTTCTTTCAGGGTAAATCATAAATTGAAAATTTAGAGAGAAAAGAAACTATGGGGTTTGATTTGTAATGTAAATATTGTCATAGCCTAGCATTAACAGTTTAATCAGACTTGATCTTTGACCTTGTTGGACAAAGTTTAGGATGCTATTTCTTAGGCTGAAAGATGGTAAAATATGATGCAAAAATATATCATAAAATTGAATATACATGCAAAGATAAACAGAATATTTCATCAAAATTTGCTAATTAATGGATAATAAGCATACAAATTCTAACCCAGATCAATTAGTTTTTACAAGATGGTAGAGCATATTACAGTTAATCACATTATAATTCAAAGAACTGAGTTGAAAAACTCCTCTTTTCCTTCTTCAATGAGATTTGGTTGTAGCTATTTACCTGAATACTATCATTTCCCATCCAACAGGTTAAGTAGTAGTCTTCTTTCTTCTCACCAGAATGATACGTATAGAGCACAATATAACAATCTCCACTGTAAAATTTACCAATCTCTTCTTTTGGGACTGGACTTTTGGCACTGCTATTAATGCGCCAAACCTGAAAGTGCTTTTATAATTTAGAATTTCAAAAATCACTATCTAGCTTCACTTGCAGGTATCTATAAGATTAACAAAAATGAATAAGAAACCTCAAGTTTTCCACCGCCTTCAAGCAAAGGAGGAACTTCATCATTTAGAGGAGAGCCTTTTGAGAGTCCTTTGATATCAATACCTTGTTGCTTTAACAATGCTACCCAAGCATAACATGATACAAAATTATCCAGAATGAACAAAATCATAGTCAATGGTTCAGATCATTAACAAAATTGTTACTGATACCTGCAACTTTTCCTCGTCCTTCCTCTCCACCAGAGGTTCCTGTTGCTGTACCCGCAGGCCATGATTCAAAGTTGGATTTATATGAATGTGTTTCATAACCTTGAATAACTTGAGTAATGCGTGTTGTTTTTGGTCTATTTTGACTGATGATGAAGTCCTGAAAAGATTAAGGTCTTTAAGAGAACATATTTAAAAGCACACACCAGAATTGCAAAATAAAAAAGGAAAAAAACCTCTGCAACTTTGCTGGCAGCTTTTCTCTCATCAACTTGTGTCACCCGACCAACCCAAATGAATATCTCAGCCCCACAATCCAGCAAATAGCATTTATTGTTCTCCAACATTGCTTTAGAAAGTGTACCTTCTTCCAGCTTCAGTTGACCATCAACGATACTACAAAAAACTTCTATATAACACTTGATAGCAAAACTAACTTCAATATTTCTAGTAAACTAGTAAAACTTCAAATTAGAATAGATGAAAATTACATGCACGATATGTTTAGCATTATACACATACTGAGTATGTGTTTAAGTTTAACCAGAAAGATAACTTCAAGCAACAAAAAAAAATTAGCAATAATAAGTTTTCATGCATGTTTGCAAAAGCATAAACAAATAGTACAATGGACTCGAAGAAGATAAAACAAGGACAAGAGCACTGACAATCTATCACAGAAGTAAATCATGTTGCTCAGCTGGTATCCAAGATAAAAAAGTAAAAATATAATGCTAAGATCCATTTGCTAAGTAGTCATGGTTCTTACAAACTAAATTCTTTTCCCATCAGTTTGGCAAAGCAGGTAAAGAACAGAGCCATCATTATCTAGAACATTTGATATGGCATATGAACACATGATAATGCTCCCTTCTAATATTAGGAAAAAACTCATGGTGTTCAAAAGCATAATTTAACACTTGGAATAATCAAAAGCATATGTATCCAGAGAACGAGATTCTAAAATTAAGATTTGCTGTAAGTAAAAGACAATTGTGGTCTTCAATGTGAAACCATGCGTCATTTTCTACCAAAGAAACAGCTTTTTAACCAAGTAGAAAGAAGCACCCTTTCTTTCCTTCTTACTGTTTTCCCCCCTTGTGGTAACATTTGAGTCACAGTAATCCTCTTTCCTTCTTAACATCAATAAGTCAATAAACATGATTAAAAGAAAGCCTTCAGATCAAGGATTGTAATTTTGTACTATACCGGAGTTTCGATCTTAGCTCAGTACGGTGTGGTATGCTTCGGCGTACCACTCGATATATGTGTATATATACAAGGTTCGCCGTACCGTACCATACCAACGTTTCGATCAGGGCTCGGTATGGTACGGTACCGGTGTACTGGGTAGTACATCAGGGTGTACCGCTCGGTACACCCTGGTCTACCGAACAATTTTATACTTTTTTCATATTGTAAGCAGTGCTACAGTATAGTACTATAGCACTGTAGCGGTACCGGGCGGTCCGCGTACCAATAACCTATCGGACCGATATGGGCGATACGCTTCGATATGACAGACCTTGTATATATATATATATATATATATATATATATATATATATATGTGTGTGTGTGTGTGTGTGTATGTGTGTATAATATATATGTATATATATAATGATAAAAAGTTAAAAAATAATAAAAAAGGTGACGTCGTCTCGTTTCTTCTCCCCACACGGGGAGAAGAAACCGAGGAGAAGAATTGGTATACATATACACATATATATAATAAAAAAAGGTTAAAAAATAATAAAAAAGGGTGACGTTGCCTCGTTTCTTCTCTCTGTGTGGGGAGAAGAGGTTTCTTCTCTGGTTTTTTCTCCCTACACGAGGAGAAGAAACAGAGCGTTCTCCCCACGAAGCCTCGGTGACGTCGCCGAGGCTTCTTCTCCCCGCGCGGATGAGGAGAATTCGTCGAGGCCTCGTCACCTCAGACGAGGAGGAGGCAACATCTCATTTGCCACATCCGGCGAGGGAGGGCAGCGACAGTTCGGGATCGTCGAGGGAAAGCGGTGTCAGATCTTCAGGTTCTCCCTTTTCTTCTCCCTCTTCTTCCTTCTCCCTCGGCTAATACAGCCTGGTAGCGAGCGGCAACGATCAAAATCGACTGTTACCAACCGATTTTCGGGCAATAACAGGACAAAAACATCCCCAATCAATGGTACCGCCCGATAGCGGATGATCCACATATCAGTCTGTTGGCGGGCTGATACATACCGCCTGTATTCGAAATTAAAATACTTGCTCTAGATAACGAGAGAATAAGAAAAATCTCCAAACAAATAATCATAGCAAGTCTAGTATGCATTTGCACTTCCAACCAATCTATGTAGAGCTTATAAACGAAAGAAGCCAGTTAACTCTTCCTGTTAGCCTCTCTAGTTTTGAGATCTTTATCAGACTTGATGATTCTTGTATCAAACCCCAAAATAATTTTCTCTTGCCATCATCAACCAGACAAGAATCTGAGATGTAGTACTCCATTTAATTTGAATGGTTTATTGAGACCAAGTTTCCAGAACCCTTCCCTCTCTAAGCAATTATAAAGCACACCAAACAGTGAAAATGCACAGGAAGATAAATTATGGTCAGACACATCGCCTAAGAGAGAAAACATTAAAAACTCATAGGTTATAAATTACCTTGAAATGATGATCACAGAAAGAAATCTAGGAAAGTAAGCAATAAAAGATAATGTAAAATAAGCAAAGAAACCAATTTATTTAGGATATGTACTATTGTATTTTAAAGAAAAAACATCTTTCCCCTAGTAAGGGATATCCATAGATGAGAATATGCCCCCTGTTGATGGCTCTTCATAACTGATCTTTCTAAAGAAACTCATGGATGAGAGAGAATACAGAGAGAGAGAGAGAGAGAGAGAGAGTTTAAACTTGTAAGGTAAAAGATGAGCTAAATGACCCAAACAGAACTCCAATAAGCAAATTATTAAAAATCTGTATTTTTATTAGGTAGGCAGCTAATGAGCAAAAATATAATTATTTGAGGCAATTAAGATATGCTGATAATTTGAAACATAAATTAAACTATAAACCAACCCACCAGGCTCCCACCAATATGGGATCTAGGGAGAATCAATATAACCAGCCTTACCCTAACAAGAATATAGGTAATTTCTCTAAAAAAATATAATAACACTCGAAAAGTATACATGAAACACTGTTATGATTAAATTCATGTTCATATAATCTTAGACATTTCTACTAAAAGGTCACAATTGAATAGGAGGCATGATAACTTCCAATAATAATTTAGTCCAGTAGCAACTAGGTTACCTAACAAGCAACAATGATATATGTTGAAACTAGGAGTATCTATAACAAAATAAAGCATCACATACAGTATAAAAGTCATACATGCACTGTCATGCAAAGAGTAAAAATATATAATTATGTATACCTATAAAGCCTTGAAGGAGTGGTCTCTGGAACAACATCATCTTCACTGATAATCTTTTTGCCAATTGGTGCAAAGCCACCAAAAAGGACCCAGAATTCGCCAGAGTCTGACTCAGCTTGGAGCTTTCCATCATCTTATTCAGCAAAACACGTGTTAGCAGAAAGAAAAAAAATGCTCACATGTACGGAATATTCCATAAGAAGCAGGTTCTCTCACCAATAATAGCAACATCACATTTTCCTTCATGGTAGGTGTCCTTCAAATATTGTACTACTTCTAAAGCTTTAGCCCTTTCTTGAATATTAGAGTTAGCACCATTGAACTGATATATTTTCTTTTCAGTATCCAAGATAAATACATCATCATGATTCAGTGATGACCGAGCAAATGGAACCTTTGAAATCAAAATTCTGGAAGTTACCACAAGCATGCAACACATGATTTTGCACATCAAAACTATCCAACAGATCATGGAAAAAATTTAGCACCTGTTTCATTCTGACAACTCGTTTTCCTCTACAAACATATAATCGTGTTTCAAACTTTTCCTCTTCTGGCTTTCTGAATCCAGAAGCAAACCCTCCTTCCAAAGGAATAATGCAAGGTTTGAAGTATGACAATAATTTGTCAGATTCAAAGCCTTGAAGCTCCCTGCGCTGAACAGCACGACCTCCAAGAATAGAATCAAGTTCAACTGTCTTGATTGCTGCAGTCCCAGATTCATCCTGTGATCAATCAAACAAAAAATAAATTTGAACATTGATCTCAACTTCCTCTTTGAATCAAATAAAATCATATATTACTTTTCTAGTCTCCTTAGGTACAATTGGCATACCTGGCTTGACTCTTTTCCGATCCAAAAGTGAATGTCATAAAGGTAGGCACCACCTTTGCCAGAAGTTGTCTGCCACAAGTAACTCACCACATAAAAAAATTGAAGCAGATAGCATTAATGAATACAGAGGTGTCGATGCACATTCACAGCTATATACATTACAGAAGATCCTCAGGAGAAATTTATTTCTGTAATAAAGCCAAATTTCCAACGTAAAAAGTGACATATAGATTTAATTCTAACAAGTAATAATTATTTTTTGCACTACAATGAACAAGAATATCTGTAATGCAGTTGCAGAAATAAAACATAGGATATTAAATGATTCCTTAATTATGATTTTAGTTAAAAGCTGTGAAATAATGTAGAAGAGATGGTTAATTCACCATATGAAAAAGAACTACTGGCACAAGCTGATATATTCAGTCATCTATTAACTTCAACAGGGCCTTATCTACATTGCTCCAAATGCTTAAGCTTAAGCAATTAGTAGTAGGCCCACTTGGTCATGCATACCACAGCACAGACCATCACCAATACACCACTGAGGTGTTACAATCTCCCTACTTGTAGGTCTAGCATCTTGTCAGCATAGTTCATTGTAGTAGCTAATCCTGACACAATACAACAATCTGTATTATCCAAGGCCAATCCGATTTCGCTGGTCTCTTGGTGATATGATTGGTAATTGGTGGGAAACATTTAGAATCAATGAACACAATTCGAGTTGACCAAATGTGCTAATTGTACAACCTGAAAGGAAGAAAGAGAATAGGAGAGGGAAGGCAAAGATGAACGAACACCAAGATAGCGGAAAGACAAGAAAAAAATCTGACTATGACCATGAAATAGTGAATACTAGTATTTGCTTTACGTTACAACTATTAATTTGTCTTCTACAATCATGATTACAATATCTGCAATTTAACTTTATATAATATAGAGAAGAAAGGGTATAAAAAGAGTTAATGGGAGGATAAACAAAATAGGAATGATATCAGAGAGGGTGTAGATGATATATGATTCACACACAAGAAAATATTTGCATTATCCTATACTTCACTTCATGGTAATTAGAGAACCTCTGTGAGGATTACCATTATTTTGAAAACTAATGGTTGATAATTTTTAAATCTTTGCAATGGTATATAATAGTTTAAACTATCAATTCTTTATAATATAGTATAACTATTATTTATTTTCTAATAAACACTAGTCACTTTTTATGAGTCATTTTATTATTTATTTTATATTTATTTTATCTTTTATGTTTGATTCTCATTTTTTTTCTGGAAAGAGAGAGATACTATGAAATATGAAGTTTTAAAGAATCTTTTATAACAGAATATTTTTATTTTATGTTTTGTGGTGTTTTCTAATTTTATTTTTTTAATTTTTTAATTACTTCCTCAATCTTTTATCAGAAGAAGTACAGAATAGAAGGATGATAAATCAACTCATTAAAAGATCATCAATCAATAATCAATAACAAACACTTAGGTAGTCAAACTTTATTGTGAAGTAGATCCTGAGACATTTTATAGGCAACAATGTCATGTCATCATATTCAGATTAAATCTTTTTCTCCAACAAAGCGATGGGAAAGAGGGTTTCATCTTTGTGACTTCATCTGGCAGTTATCTTCATGATGTTACCACGTTACCACGTGTCTCATTTAATGCAAAATAGACATAAAACAAAGCAAAATATCACTTAAAGATCATGCAATTCAACTACACCAACTTTTTTTGTTAAGACGAACTCCGCCATCATACAACCATTAGAATCTCAGAAGACCTGAACGCACAAGAAACATATAAATCCATGAGTTCAGTTACTGTGACTAAGCAACTGGTGTCAAAAATGGAAATCAAATGCACAACATTGCTGGCTTCCCATTGTTATCAATAGCCAATGATCCATATAAAAAAGTTATCTGTACTGTAAAACTCCAAAGCTACTTATCATGAGCCCCATGTTTAGGTTTACTCAATTCTGTTTCCTTTCAGACAGGATCTTGATTAATACTGTCCAATATCCACAGTGTAGCACATCAATAGTCAAAGAAAGTCAAATGATCAAATCCACCGTCAAGTTTTTAAATTCAGTACCATAAATCACAAGCACTGTGCGATGCTAAGCTGACCACCACGTACCCCCATAAAAATTCCAAGTCGAAGGGTTACCAGCTAAAACAGTATCAGTAGATGTTTGGGGAGAGAAGAGAAGTAATTCCTGGCTCCTGCACCTACACTCATCCTCAATCCATCTCAACCTGACAAACATAAACTCACATGCAAGCTCTACCTATTAACAAGGACTGCAACTCGCTAGACAGTAAAATATACCACATATCACCTGATCCAGGAAAAAGGATAAGAGAAGAAACAAAATTATTGCATTTAATTAAAAAGGAAATAATTGTTCTATGTAATCTCTCAGTGGATAGATTAACAGATAAACAAAATTACAAAACTAGTAGACTCATTTTAGAGACTACATGCATGAACTGTAATTACTTAAATAATGTACAAGCTGGCACTAGAGTGAAAAGTTCAAAAATCCTAGAGAATCTTGCATGTCTCAAGGATTCTAATTTCACTTGTTTAAGTTAGTAAAAAGGCACAATCCTTGATCAAAAGACAGAAAAGAAAAAGAGAAAGAAGAGGGAGACGGAAAAGGTACCTGCAAAATTATATATGTGTCTCCAGAGTAGAATTTACCATAATCAGACTTTGGTAAAGGCACTGGTTGAAAGTTCTCAATCCGCCAGATCTCTGTTCCTCTAAGAATTGTTAAGTAGACAGCTAGAAACTTTATGCAGTTAGTGCTGAAAATAACTTGCTTTTTACAAATTATAATAAGGATACACTTTTTGTCCAACTCCCTGAAATGCAGGATCGACATATTTTGTAGAACTAGACATTGTGCACTTGAAAGGCCTTCTTTAATCACCACAGATGAAAGATATGCCTTACAATTTCACAAAACTTGAAACACTCAATTATGCAAAAAAAAAAGATGTGTTCTGCAGATGAAATTTACATAGTCATTAGTCAACAATCATCAGGAATTAATATATACTGTGGCCAACTCTTTCACATCTTGTTCCACGGATTCTTAGCTACAGACTCAGCAGTAAAATGACAGCCAACACTAGTCAAACAATCTTGCAAAACTAGACAACTACAAAAAATCATGTGAGATAAAATAGTATCTATAATACTTTACTCAAGCAGGAAATCTAATATGCAAGTACAAACTAGCAAGCAATAGTTTAACATTTAGCTGGAAAATGCCATGTAGAATATAGAAAAAGAGATTACCTGGGAGGGATCCATTTTTGTGAACCGTACGTCAAACTAAAGTAAGCTATCAATTCATCTTAAGGAAGAAAAAGGTCAAGAAGGCTACTGGGCTTTGACAGAGAAAAGGCACTTCCTCATTAAAATAAAAAAAATGAGCCTTAATAAGTCAGGATATAGAAATATGTTTTACCCACAACCAACAATTGGATATCCAGTTAGAAGGTAGACCATTAGGATTGCTGGACTCCAGAGTGACAATTACTTATACTGGTTAAGGATTTATAATTACTTTAGGGAGAAAGCTAGGTATCTGTTCTATAGAAATTTTTTGGAATGTCTAAATTTAGGGGTTTAAACCTTTGCATCTTGACTTTCTTTAATCTACAAAGTCATTGTTTTTCACTGATTCAGTCCTATTTTCCAGATAATCTGGGTCCATAAAGTCCTAATAAATAACAGGAGTTCCTGCATTGACTACTAGAGGCCTTGTGGTCCCATTATTCAGTTTTACAGGACAAGAAAAAAAAAATCTAGAAGCAGCCATGACAAATAGCATTTATCAAATAATTATGAGTAAATTTCTTTTACTTCATGTGGAATTCCACCATTTTATCTTCCATCTTCAACTTTTATTGTTCATTAAAATATATAGTGCAATCCCTATGATCAACATAAATAAAAGGTAAATGACACGAAGTCATCAACAGCAACATGATAGATTTAAGCTTCTTTGGTAATAAAATAAACGCAAACCTAATAAAAGCATAGGAAACTTTTTCCTAGGCTTTAAGAACAAAGGCGTGCCCTTCTCTGGAAACCTTTTCCTATCGTAGCATGTGGTGTTTGGAGCCACATTTACAACATACAGGTTGTTTAATAGAAAAAAAAAAAGCATGAAACATACAGGCAATCAATTTGAGTAATTGTCGATCATGATCAAGAATTCCCTCAATTAATACCTGGATTAGTTCCACGGAAACCAGACCAATTGTCCGAATGGCTGGACCTTAGTAATGACCAAGAAGATCATCACTCAAGAGAGCGTAACCCTATCAAGATTCAAGAAACCAACAACACAATACCAAAAGATACATTCATCCGTCGCGGATCCCACTATAACCAGGAGGCCGCTCAACGAAGACGATGATTAAACAAAGAACCTAAGAAAACTCGACAAAAAATGAAAGAAGAATGACATGATTAACCTATCCCCGAATTTGCGACGTATGATTCTCGAAAGAGAAAATCAACGCGGTTTAGTTCCGAGCTTGAGATTACTCAGAAGAAGAGAAGAGAGGCGTGAGCTCCGCTCGCGGAGAGGAGGGGCGATCGGGGAGCCAACGGCGATGACATGACCAAACTGAAGTGGAATTCGAGATATAAGGAGCGGAGAGAGGAGCGGAGGAAAGATCGGCGCACGTAAGAAGATCCGCGAGAGGTGGGGAATGAAACGGGCGAGGAAGGACGAGGAAAGGAGGTTGCAGAGGTGGGATAGGTTAAAAAACGCGAATCACGACCGTCGCTGGTCGCTCTTTCGCCCCCACCACATCATCAGCCGCGCGAATCACGGATTTTTTGTATTGTTTTCTGTTTGGGCAAATTCTTTTTTTTATTTTCACAATACCTACCTGGTTATCAAGACTTTGTATGAGTTTTTGCTAAGCTTTTCTCGTTGAGTTACCGTATTTTATTAATAAAAATATTATAATTTAAGAAAAAACATAGATATTTTTTTAGTTGATTTATTCTCATGTCAGAAGATTGGACGTTGAGCTGAAGGATCGGTCAACATATCAACAGAAGGTTTCGGGACATGGATTCGGGTATCGGGTCAAGAAGAACGAAAATTGCACCAAGAAAATCGGAGTTGTGGAGGTCAACTGACCGATTGGGCAATAGGCCGTAAGAGAGGACGATGCGTTGAAGAATCGGATAAAGCGTCGATGAACCAATGACATGCTGGACAATAATTTGCTAGTCATAGGTGTCCAGCAAGCCAATCACGTGAGTGATGGCACGTATGACTTAATATAGAATTTTTTTGCTTATTATATTTTGTCATATATCACTTTGTAACTATTACATAAATGTATACATATATTGTGATGTCCTTGGATTTATGCAATGGGAATCGGATCGTGATGAGATCACGATAGTGAGATCGATTCACCTTTAAACACATATCCTAAATAATCCCGGTCATAGGTTACTCGAGAGAGATATCGTGATAACCGGACAGATTGGTGTGCTGTATACCCGTCCATATGATGGATGCAGCTGGTCTCATAGTTGCTTGTGTAGGGACACTAGGGATACAGTACAGGTGCTCATTGGAGAATGAGTTCACTGATTGATCCGCTTACGGAATGCTGGATGGTTGATGATGCCTTATTGTCAGACAGCGATTCCGTAGTCCTAGTGGTGTATCTCGTCCTTAGACTTAAGACACCAAGGATGTCCTGTATGAGTGCTTCACTCTTTGATACTAGACTTACAGGTTTGGCTATCCCAGATCTAGTACAGCTGGTCATTGGGAGTGGTAGTCGACCTTACGAGGGCTATTGAGTGTCGATAGAGGATCATCCACTCTCGGTGTCATGAGAGGAATATCTCATGTGTTCTTGCTCAGACAAATCCCTGGCCAGGGTCATTCGAGTTGAGAGAGAAAGAGTTCTCCGGGAGAATCCGATTAGAGCGAGACTCAAGAAGAAACCGTATGTGCCCACTATCTCCCACTATCTCCACCAAGAATGTGTTCCTTCTCAAGGAACACTGCTCTCTTAGCTACAAAGACCTTTTGGTCCTCGAGATGATAGAAATAATACCCACAAGTTTCCTTGGGGTATCCCACAAATTTGCATCGCTTTGTCCTTGATTCTAACTTATCGGGGTTGTGTCTTTTAACATGTGCAGGGCAGCCCCAAATCTTAACAACCTTAAGATCATGCTTCTTCCCTTTCCATATCTCATATGGTGTAGACACTACCGACTTAGTTGGAACTATGTTCAGAAGGTAAGCTGCGGTTTCTAGGGCATATCCCTAGAATGAGATGGGTAGGTCAGAGAAACTCATCATGGACCGTACCATATCTAATAATGTACGATTTCTCCTTTCAGAAACACCATTGAGCTGAGGTGTATAAGGAGGTGTCCATTGGGATAATATCACATGGTCCTTGAGGAACTGAGTGAACTCTGTACTTAAGTACTCACCTCTTCGATCTGATCGAAGAGTTTTGATACTCTTTCCAGTCTAGTTCTCCACCTCATTCTTATACTCTCTGAATTTCTCAAAGGCCTCGGACTTGTACTTCATTAAGTACACATATCCATACCTTGAGAAATCATCAGTAAATGTAATGAAGTAGGAGTAACCTCCAATGGCATGAGTTGACATGGGTCCACATACATCACTGTGTATTAGTTCCAACAACTTAGTGGCTCTCTCTCCAGTTCCATTAAATGGAGAGTTGGTCAGTTTTCCACGAATGCAAGGCTCACAAGTTGCATATGACACATAGTCGAATGGATCTAGATATCCATCATTTAGCAACTTTTGAATCCTTCTTTCATGAATGTGACCTAGCCTACAATGCCACAGGTATGCACTGTTGAACTCATCTCGTTTCCTTTTCGACACATTTACATTCATGATATGTGGAGTGGTGTCTAATATAAATTAACCATTATGCAATGTTCCTTTCATGATGATCTTATCATCTAATAATATCGAACAACCATTGTTCTCAAAAATAAATTTATATCCACTAACTGTTAAACATGAAATGGAGATAATGTTTTTAATAATAGAAGGAACAAAATAACATGCATCTAATGCAATAAAAGCTCCACTAAGCAGATGTAGGGCGACCTCGCCAACAGCTACTATAGCAACTTTTGCTCCATTACCCATCTTGAGGTCCATCTCGCCTCTCTCTAGTCTCCTAGGCTTTGCCAGAACCTACAACGAATTGCATATATGATAAGCACTACTGGTATCCAATACCCATATGTTATCATAAGAGTCTAACAAATGGAGACTAATCATGAATGTACCTGAAGCTTTATCAAGCTTTTGTTTCGCCCTTTCTGCAAGGTACTCTTTGCAGTTTCTCTTCTAGTGCCCATCTTTACCATAGTGGAAGCACTGGCCTTTGTCCTTTGCTGGGTCTTTCTTAGCAACATTTGCTTTACCTAGTTTGACCTTGCTCTTTCCCTTCCTAAGGGACCTTTCTGCTTTCCTTTTCCTTTTGGTCTCACTAGTGTAGAGAACTGACTTCTCTTTCTTGATAGTACTCTCTACCTCCCTCAACATATTGAGAAGCTCCGGAAGAGTCACTTCAAGCTTGTTCATATTAAAATTCATTATGAACTGTGAAAAGGAATCTAGTAGGGACTGAAACACAATGTCCACACACAAGTTATCCTCTAGGACCATTCATAGACCTGTGAGTTTCTCTATCCACTCAATCATCTTTAGGATATGGTTCTGAACCGGTGTCCCCTCAGTTATCCTAGCGCGGAAGAGGCTCTTAGATATCTCATATCGCTGAGTCCTTCCCTATTCCTCAAATAATTTGTGGACATGTAGGAGAATGGATCTGACATCCATCTTTTCATGTTGTCTCTGTAACTCAGGAGTCATAGAGCCCAACATATAGCATTGAGCAAGAGTGGAGTCATCAATGTACTTCACGTAGCGAGCGATCTCATCCTCGTTTGCCCCTTCTTCGGGCGCAGGCATCACTGTATCAAGGACGTACACGATTTTCTCCGCTGTGAGAACAATTCTCAAGTTACGGAGCCAATCCGTATAATTTGGACCAGTGAGGCGGTTGACATCAAGTATGCCACGTAAGGGATTTAAAAGCGACATTTTCTGAAAATAAAGATGTAGCAGAAATGAATAACATGCAGATTTTGCAATAAATAAACTATCAAGATATGGACTTCTATCTTAATATACTCACGCTATTTTACTAACGAGTCACGCGACACCCTCAGCACGTGAAACGGAAGTCTCCGGCAGACTTCTAGTGGGGATCAGGATCCAATCAGCGTCTTAGTGTAACCTCGAGGGACTCGACCAATCACACTAAGCCTAAAAGGTAGGCAACTCTTCTCGATCACAACTTCTTATGATTCCCGTCTTGTTCGGCCTCCGAATCACCATGGCCTCGAGGGACTCGACCAACTCAACCTACACCGGGAATCGGTTCCTACTTATAACGATGGAAGGCCACGTGGGTCAATCTAATTGCCTCACATTTACCGACTTAATATTATCGAGAGATGTTTCTATGATTTGGTCTCCTAATATGACATGTCACACATATACATATTTAATATATATCTAATCGTATGCAAATATATATACATATCTAGTATGTGTATAAGCAATTACACCAGATGATCATGGACCACAACCTAATATGATTAGGCCCGAGCCGGTAGGCCTAATCACTCACATCAAGATCTATGTGTGCAACGGTGCATCTCCATGCCCTGTGATCGTCCATCTCGTCCTTGTCGGTTCCGTCAACATCTTGATGCATCTTCATGCATCACGATCGTCCGTCTCGTGTGTCCCGCTATCGCATCCACGCTCCCGCTAGGCCTCCTCATGTAATTACAACTTAATCATAGGCACGTAGGCCCGACAATAAATGAGAAATATAATGGAGGCTCGCAGACCTCAATAATAATAATCATAGGTACACACATCACACGGTCCATGATCATCCGTCCACACATCATACATCACATGTATAAATAATCATCATAATGTAGGACTACTAGATAATAATAATAATAATAATAATAAACTAAACCTTTTAATTAATTAATATTTTCTGAAATCAGGGACATTATAGGGAATTTCTGAATTCATAGGGGTATTTTCGTAATTGGGACAAAAGACAGAAACTGGAATTTCTCAAATTCCGAGGGGCAAAACTATCTTTTGCCCAGAAAACCCTAATGCCATTTCCCCTTTTCGCTGCTGCCGCCGCCGCCACCTTGCCGGCGGCGGCCTGTGCGGCGGGGCGAGGGCACTGCCCTCGCTTGCAGGCGGCACGCTCGCTGGCAGCGCTGCCGCTGCGGGTGGGCGCCCCCTTCGGGCACCGCCGCCTCCGCAGGCGGTGCTGTCCCACCGGGCGACCGCCCCTGTGGCGGGGTTTCGCCCGCGGGAGCAGCGGCGGCGGGCGCCGCTGCCCTGCGGTGCCTCTGCCCGTGGGTTGCCAGCCCCGTCGGCAGCAAGCCTGCTGCAAGCAGGCCACCGGCCGGCTGCAGCAGATGCAGCCCTTATGCTGCCCGCCTTCGGCTGCGTTGCACGTACGCAGATTGAGGGCAGCAACTGTTGTTGCCCTTCCTTGTTTTTGCGTTAACAATCTTGACGTCAAAATTCTTCCTAAACACAACACACGCAGTTCAAAACTAATCATTCGCACGAGCAACCTGGCTCTGATACAACTGTTGGGAAATCCTTGGGGCGACATCATATGCGCAGCGGAAGAACAAGAAAAACAAAATCCCCAATTCCCAAAGAGATGTTCGTCGTCGTGCGAAGATTGGTACGCAAAAATCCACGAAACATGAAACTGCGTATAGAGTAGATTGTGTTACCTAGGGAGATCGTATATCCCTGTTTCCTTGCAGATCCTTAGGAGAGGGTGAAGGAGGTCAAGTGTCATCCTCTCTAGCGGTGATCCACACAGCAGGGTTGCGACGACGCTCCTCAAAACTCCAGGCCTACTCTGAGGTGGAGATGGAGAGGAGAATAGGAAAAGACAAACAAAAGCTCTCTAGCCCATGGGGCTCTGAATCCCTCCTATTTATAGAGGTCCCCTGTCAAACCCTAATGGGTCCTCCCCTTGTGGGTATTGGATCTGCATCCAATAAGACAAGAGCTCCGTCAGATATCTCATATCCGAACCTCTATTCATCGCAATGCCTACCATATGTGTGTGACCCTCTAGGCCCAATATCGAGCTGGCCGTGAGTCATACCTGTCAGAACTCCTTCTAACTCAGTGAATTATTATCTCTATAATAATTCACTCGACTCATCGACTACGGACGTACTAGGCCACTACGCCGTAGTCCCCAGACGATACAGGGGAATCCAATCTATTGGACCTGTCTATCCTCAGTTACCGTGTACCTATAGTCCCTCATCCATCTAATATCTCAGAGACCGTATATCGAGCATGGTGTTGTCAAACCCACACGGTTTCTACTCGAGTCTCGCTCTAATCAGATTCTCTCGGAGAACTCTTTCTCCCTCAACCCGAATGACCCTGGCCAGGGATTTGTCTGAGCAAGAACACATGGAATATTCCTCTCATGATGCCGAGAGTGGATGATCCTCTATCGACACTCAATAGCCCTCGTAAGGTCGACTACCACTCCCAATGACCAGCTGTACTAGATCTGGGACATCCAAACTTATAAGTCTGGTATCAAAGAGTGGAGCACTCATACACGACATCCTTGGTGTCTCAAGTCTAAGGACCATATACACCACTAGGACTACGGAATCGCTGTCTGACAATAAGGCATCATCAAACATCCAGCATTCCGTAAGCGGATCAATCAGTGAACTCATTCTCCAATGAGCACCTGTATTGTATCCCCAGTGTCCCTACACAAGCAGCTATGAGACCAGCTGCATCCATCATATGGACGGGTATACAGCACACCAGTCTGTCCGGTTATCACGATATCTCTCTCGAGTAACCTATGACCGGGATTATTTAGGATATGTGTTTAAAGGTGAATCGATCTCACTATCGTGATCTCATCACGATCCGATTCCCATTGCACAAATCCAAGGACATCACAATATATGTATGCATTTATGCAATAGTTATAAAGTGATATATGCCAAAATATAATAAGCAAAAAGATTCTGTATTAAGTCACACGTGCCATCACTCACGTGATTGGCTTGCTGGGCACCTATGACTAGCAGATCGTATATCCCTGAATTCCGATATATCTTTAGGAGTGGATGAAGGAGGTCAAGTGTCTGTAGCCCTCATAAAGTTGGCTGCCACTCCCAATTTTTAGGAAATCTTGGGGGCGACATCAGATGCATTGCGGAAGAGCAAGAAAACAAAATCCCCGATTCCCAAAGAAATATTCATTATCGTGCGAAGATTAGTGCGTAAAATCCGTGAAACTTAAAATTGTGTATAGAGTAGATTGTGTTACCTAGGGAGATCGTATATCCCTGTTTCCTTGCAGATATTTAGGAGAGGGTGAAGGAGGTCAAGCGTCCTCCTCTCTAGCGGTGATCCATACAGTAGGGCTACGACGACGCTCCTCAAAACTCCAAGCCTGCTCTAAGGTGGAGAGGGGGATGAGAATAGGAGAGGCAAGCAAAGGCTCTAGCCTATTAGGCTCTGAATCCCTCCTATTTATAGAGGTCCCCTCTCAAACCCTAATGGATCCTCGCCTAGTGGGTATTGGATCTGCATCCAATAACCCAAGCCTTTTAGATTAGTGGATCTCTATCCAATAATCTCTCATGGGCTCTTATTGGATCTCATCTATGGGATCCAATAATTTAGGGGCGTATTGGATATCCAATAAGACAAGGGTTCCGTCCGATATCTCATATCCGAACCTCTACTCATCTCAATGCCTACTATATGTGTGTGACCCTCTAGGCCCAATATCGAGCTGGCCGTAAGTCAAACCTGTCAGAACTCCTTCTAACTTAGTGAATTATTATCTCTATAATAATTCACTCGACTCATCGACTACGGATGTACTAGGCCACTACGCCGTAGTCCCCAAACAATGCAGGGGAATCCAATCCATTGGACCTGTCTATCCTCAGTTACCGTATACCTATAGTCCCTCATCCATCTAATATCCCAGAGATCGTATATCGAGCATGGTGCTGTCAGACCCATACGGTTTCTACTCGAGTCTCGCTCTAATCGGATTTTTCTAGAGAACTCTTTCTCTCTCAACCTGAATGACCCTGGCCAGGGATTTGTTTGAGCAAGAACACATGGGATATTCCTCTCATGATGCCGAGAGTGAATAATCCTCTATCGACACTCAATAGCCCTCATAAGGTCGACTACCACTCCCACTGACCAGTTGTACTAGATCTGGGACAGCTAAACCTATAAGTCTGGTATCAAAGAGTGGAGCACTCATATAGGACATCCTTGGTGTCTCAAGTCTAAGGATAAGATACACCACTAGGTCTACGGAATTGCTATATGACAATAAGGCATCATCAACCATCCAGCATTCCATAAGCGGATCAATCAGTGAACTCATTCTCCAATGAGCACCTGTATTGTATCCCTAGTGTCCCTACACGAGCAACTATGAGACCAACTGCATCCATCATAAGGATGGGTATATAGCACACCAGTCTGTCCGGTTATCACGATGTCCCTCTCGAGTAACTTATGACCGGAATTATTTAGGATATGTGTTTAAAGGTGAATCGATCTCATTATCGTGATCTCATCACCATCCGATTCCCATTACACAAATCCAAGGACATCACAATATATATATGCATATATGCAATAGTTATAAAGTGATATATGCCAAAATATAATAAGCTAAAAGATTATGTATCAAGTCACACGTGTCATTACTCACGTGATTGGCTTGTTGGGCACCTATGACTAGCACCAATGATCGACTGTACTAGATTTAGAACTTCCAAACATATAAGTTGTTAGGATCTAGTGCACTAAGAGGGGGGGGGGGCGTGAACTAGTGTAGTGGAAAACATTTGTCGGTTCAAAAATGACTTTCGTACAAAGAAATCTGTTTTCGATGAAAACCATTTCGGGAAGAACTTTAACTTAAGATTGAAACGAAAGTATAGTGGATGTAAAGTAACGGAGGCAATTTGCAGTTAGGATAATGAGCAGAATGTAAATGCAAACCGAGATTTAGAGTGGTTTGGTCAATCTTTACCTACATCCACTTTTGGCTTCCTCCTCTGATGAGGTCATCGACGTCCACTAGAGGCCTTCCTTCAATAGGCGAAGGCCAACCACCCTTTACAGCTTTTCTCCTTTTGATGGGCTTAAGAGATAATCTTTACATAATTTCACTCCTCTCTCGAATGATCAACACTTAGAAAGAAAGAGGGAGAAGAACTTCTAACATTTTACAACATTTTTAAGCTCTCAAATACTTAGAATAAAAGCAAGCTTTCGGTTGCCCTTTCATGCAGAAATGGTGGGGTTTATATAGGCCCCGATCAGTTTGAATTTGGAGTTTAAAAGTGTCATCTCCCGGATTTCCGGGGTCCTAGCGGTGCCACCGCTAGAGCTAGGCAGTACTACCGCCTGGCATCTGACACTAAACGATACTACCACTCAGTTTGGGTGGTACTACTGCCTGACATCGCTCGAAGACAAAGCTCAAGCGGTACCACCGCTTGAGAGGTACGGTGCCACCACTGGCAGCAATAACTACTAGTGGTACCACCACCTAACAGGGGCGGTACTACTGCCCAAAATTCCTGGGAGACCAAGTCTCTTGGGCGGTGCCACCATCGGCCCTAGCGGTGGCATCGTCGGGTAGGAATTCTAGGTCGAATGGACTGATCTATTCGACCCAATTTGGGTTTGCAAAGGGCCCAGTTGGCCCCAAATTAAGTTAATTGGATCACCTTCCAATCCTAACTTAATCTATATGCTAACTATAACAATTAAGACATCAATACTGCAGATCGTGTTCCGGTGCGTCAATCGCTTCTTCCTGCGAGCTTCCGACAAACTTCCGGTGAACATCCGACAAACCCTCGGCGATGCTCTGGTGGACTCCCGGCAAACTCCTGGACTTGTGATAATCCTCTTGATGAGTTCCGATGAGCTTCTTTGGTAAGCTCTTGGACTTCTCGGATTATTCCCGCAGAACCTCCGACGACCCTCCGGACTTCCGATGAACTCTCAAACCCTCATCGTGATCTTGGTCTTGACTCCAGCTCAACACCTGCTACATGTCTTATTGCTATCATAGTTAATCCTGCACACTTATCTCAACATTTAGATTAGATAAACAAATAATAATTGACTTCATCATCAAAATCTGAGATTCAACAATCTCCCCTTTTTTGATGATGACAATCAAATGATGACGAAGTTAACCTTAACTCCCCCTATTTATATGTCATACTTGAGATAAGTCATTCTTGAATTCAAGGCCTTTGAATTCAAGAGATATATTGATAAGTTAAGTTTATTTAAACTTATTAATACTCCAATCGTGATTCCTATCATAATGTATCTCTCTGAAAATGATGTCAAGGCTTGACATCCATTTTCATGTCTTATATTTCAAATGTGAAAGATAGCGATCGTAGCAATTCATCACATGACAAGATATCAATTTGTAATATTACAATGTAAGCTCTAGATATCTTAACATGATGCAAATATGTCAATCATAACAATTCATCATATGGCAAGATATTGACATTGTAAAATTGTAATGTAAGCTCTAGATATCTTAACATGATGCAAATATGGCAATCATAACAATTCATCATATGGCAAGATATTGACATTGTAAAATTGTAATGTAAGCTCTAGATATCTTATCATTAATGCAAATATGGCAATCATAGCAATTCATTCTATCATCAATTTACCACATATTTCTCCCCCTTTGTCATCAACAAAAAGGAGAACGATTCAAGCGTATTGCAAGCATAGTAATAAGTATGGTAAAGATTCATACTATTTTTGAACCATGAGATACCATTCATACTAATTATTTTTCAAGCAATCATGACATGGTATCATTCAAAAGTCCATTAAGGAGATAGCTTTCATTACTTCTTCCTTATTTGTCATTAACATTTTGCATGAAGGGGGAAAGCCATTGTGAACTAACTTTGAATGAAGTTATAAATGATAAGAGATTAAATCATGCTTTATTTTTACAAGAATCAAGATATACATGTGAAATTAAATTCTTGCAAGTGTTCATTTAAAAAAAATCTTCCTTCGTTAAGAAGGAATCCATTTCTCGATTAAAAATCATTTTTTCACAAGGTAAATCCATGAGAGATACATTTGTTAATCAATTTCATATGTCAAAAATAATGGAGCATTGATATAAAATAAACTTGATATGACATAGGCTCATAAAACTCCATTCAAGAAATATATTTAGTCCGGAAGATAAATACAAAATCATGCATTGTTAGGATCAAGAAAGTCCGAAAATGAAGTTTAACAAATTCATGCATTCGGAGAAAGTTTTGTCATAGCTTTTCAAACACAATCATGAAGGTAAAACATGTTTTATCATCATGGAAATCAAGACACATAATTTTCAACATGTTATTTAAGCATATAGTCATGTAAAATTCATACCATAAGATTTTCAGCATTAAGTGATTGATCATAGAATCAAGAAAGTCCAAAAACCCAATTTAATAAGTTTATGCATTCAGACAAATCAACATTCCTGATTATCTTCTAATGAAATCAAATTGTTCTTCACTTAAAGGGGTTTGTAAAAATATCAGCTTGTTGATGTTTAGTATTAATGAACTCTATAATTATATATTAGTGATATGATCTCGTATAAAGTGATATCTAATATCAATATGCTTTGTTCTTGAGTGTTGAATGAGATTCTTTGTTAAGCATATTGCACTTGTGTTATCACATTTAATGGAAATATTTTTAAGATGAACTTTATAATCTTCTAAGGTGTTTTTCATCCACACAACTTATGCACAGCATGCACTAGCTGCAATATACTCAGCTTCGGTTGTTGATAGTGCAACCGAGTTTTGTTTCTTAGATGACCAGGAAACAAGGGCATGTCCTAAAAATTGACATGTTCTTGATGTACTTTTTCTATCTAGTCTACACCCAACAAAATCTGTATCAGTATAAACAATTAACTCAAAATTCTCGGATTTTGGATACCATAATCCTAGATTTGTGGTACCTTTAGGATATCTAAGTATTTTTTTAACAGCTTTGAGATGAGATATCTTAGGATTCGATTGAAACCTAGCACAAAGTCCTACACTGAACATAATATCCAGTCTAGTTGCAATAAGGTAAAGTAAACTTCCTATCATACCCCTATAAGTTTTTTTATCAAAGCTTTCTCCACTTTCATCTATTTCTAACTTATGGAGGTGCTCATAGGAGTGTTGATAGTTTTTGAGCTATCCATATTAAATCTTTTTAGTAAATCTAAAGCATATTTAGTTTGACTAATAAAGATGTCATTGCTTAGTTGCTTAATTTGTAAGCCTAAAAAGAAGGTTAATTCTCCCATAAAATTCATTTCAAATTCAAGGCTCATAGTTTTAGCAAAAGATTCACAAAGAGATTCATTCGTAGAACCAAAGATAATACCATCAACATAAATCTGAACAATGAGAAAATTATTTTTAAAATTTTTGATAAACAATGTAGTATCGACCTTGCCTTTACAGAAATCATTTTCAATAAGAAAATAACTAAGTCTCTCATACCAAGCCCTTGGGGCTTGTTTTAAATCTTAGAGAGCTTTAGTTAATTTAAACACATGATTAGGGAGACTATTATTCTTAAATTCGGGAGATTGTTCAATATAAACTTCTTCAAAAATAAAGTCATTAAGAAAAGCGTTTTTAATATCCATTTGAAACAACTTAAAATTATTACTACTAGCATAGGCAAAGAGCATCCTTATGGCTTCTAATCGTGCCACAAGAGCAAAGGTTTCTTCGTAATCGATACCTTCTTCTTGGTTGAAACCTTTGGCCACTAATCTAGCTTTATTTTTAACCATGATACCATATTTATCTTGCTTATTTCTAAAGACTCATTTAGTACCAATAACTAAATGGTTATTTGGCCTAGGAACAAGTTTCCACACCTCATTTCTCTTAAATTGATTTAACTCATCTTGCATTATGATAATCCTTGAATCATCTTTCATTGCTTTGTTAATACATTTAGGTTCAATTTGGGAGAGAAAAGCAACGTTAGCACAAAAATTTTTAAGAGAAGAACATGTTTGAACCCCGTTAGATGTGTCTCTTATGATTAACTCCTTAGGATGAGCATATATATACTTCCAATCCTTGGGTAAGGATGTTTCGGAAGTGGATGCATCTAAGTTGCTAGTTGGAGAAGGGGTTTCATTTAAATTCAAAGTATCAAAATTAACATCATCATCAAAATTGTTTTTCTTCATTTTGGAAACCTCATTGAAAACAACATAAATGGATTCTTCTATAATTAAAGTTCTCTTATTGAAGATATGAAATTCTTTAGAAATCGAAGAATAACCAAGAAAAATTCCTTCATCAGATTTAATATCAAATTTTCCTAAGGCATCTTTTTCATTCAAGATAAAACACTTACACCCAAAAATTTTAAAATATGAAACATTGGGTTTTTTGTTGTTCCACAACTCATAAGGAGTTTTGGTGAGTAAGGGTCTTACTAGAACTCTATTCATAACATAGCATGCCGTGTTTATGGCTTCAGCCAAAAAATATTTGGGTAGGCTATGTTCATTCAACATGGTTCTTGCCATTTTTTATAAATTTCTATTCTTTCTTTCTACTACTTCATTTTGTTGAGAATTTCTTGGAGTAGAGAAGTTGTGGTTGTATTCATTAGATTGATAAAATTCTTGAAAATCACGGTTTTGAAATTCACCACCGTGATCACTTCGAATTATGAAATCATAAAACCCTTTTCGTTTTGAACAAGTTTACAAAACTTAGTGAAATATCTAAAGCATTAACTTTTGTGTTTCAAGAAATAAGTCCATGTGTATCTACTATAATCATCTATAATAACAAAAGTGTATTTGCTACCTCCTAGGCTTGATGTAGAGATTGGTCCGAATAAGTCCATATAGATCAATTGCAAAGGTCTAGATGTGCTTATTTGATTCTTAGATTTGAAGCTATCCTTTATTTGTTTTCCTAATTGACAAGCATCACACACATTATCTTTGAGAAACTTGATATGAGGAATTCCTCTTACAAGTTCTTTGGATGAAATTTGGGTGATTAGTTTCATGCTAGCATGACCTAATCTCCTATGCTAAAGCCAAGCATCGTTATTCAAAACCGAAAAACACATTTCATTGCAAAGATCATTGATGTCAATAGTGTATACGTTATTTTATTTTAATGCAATCATGTATGTGTTCTTGTATGGTTTTTCAATAATGCAAGCATTAGATTCGAATTTAACAATATATTCTTTATCACACAATTGATTAATGCTTAAGAGGTTATGTTTTAAACCATCAACTAACAAAACATCTCAATAAAGAAGTTAGATTTGTTACCTATGGTTCCTTTGCCGATGATTTTACCCTTGTTATATTCTCCGAAGGTGACATAACCTTCGTCTATGCTAGTGAGCTTAGAGAATTGAGATAGATCTCCGGTCATATGCTTTGACCATCTACTATTAAGGTACCATCTCTTGCTCCTAGCTTGTGATAATATATGTTTCTACAGAAAATGATGATTTTTAGGTACTCATTTAATTGTGGGTACCTAAAAAATTGATCTAAATTGTTTGTCATATTGTATGAAATTTATTACGGTTCTTTTAGGAACCCAAATCAATTTGTTGGGACTAACTTTCTTAAATGGACAATGATAAGTTCTATGTCCATGTTTGTAACAAAAGTTTTATTTGTTTTGGTGCGAAACATGCAACATATGGCCTTTAATGAAAGTGGTTAGATTTTGGTGAGGACTTCTCACAAATCTGGTTTCACTTCTTTTAGGAACGTAACCCTTATTTGTAAGGATCATATTTAAAGACTTACTACCAACCTCAAATTTCTTTAAGGTGTCCTTGAGTAGCAAGTTCTCCTTTTGGAGAATTTCTAAATTTCGTACATGGAACTAAACTATCATTATGTTTAATTTTTAATTTATCGAAATTATTAACATGAATATCATGCTCTTTTTTTAACAATTTATATTTTCTACTAATTATTTTGTATTCAGCAAATAAATAATGGAAAGCATTTAACAATTCATCAAAAGATAAATCTGCATCAATTAAATTTGATACCTCCTCTCCGATTGCCATGCGTGCATAATGAGCAACTTGCTTGGTGTTGGACTCCTCTTCTTCGGATGCGCTTGAGTCATCCTACATTGCTTTGAGTGCCTTCTTCTTTGGTGTTCTCTTCTTGGCTTGGGGACAATCACTTTTATACTGTCCCGGCTTCTTGCATTCATAGCAAATAACTTGGTCCTTTTTAGGTTCAAATTTATTTTTAGTGTCATTTTTAAATTTATTTCTTTTAATGAATTTTTTAAATTTCCTTGTTAGAAGTGCCAAGTCATCGTCAAAGTCCTCATCACTTGAGTTTTCTCTCAAGTGGTCTTCTTAAGTTCTAAGTGTCATATCCTTCCTGTTATTTGGAAGAGTGTCCTCATGCTCTTCATGAGCTTTGCAAGTCATTTCGTAGATCATTAATGACCCGATTAATTCTCAAGAGGGAAGTTGTTTAAATCTTTAGCCTCTTGAATAGTAGTGACTTTAGGGTCCCAACTCTTTGGAAGGGATCTTAGAATTTTGTTAACGAGCTTGAAATCCGAAAAACTTTTACCGAGTCCTTTTAGACCATTGACGACATTTGTGAAACGGGTGTACATGTCACATATGGTCTCGCTCGGTTTCATTCGAAAAAGTTCATAAGAATGTACTAAAAGATTGATTTTTGACTCTTTTACTCTACTCGCGCCTTCGTGAGTCACTTTGAGTGTATACCAAATATCAAATACAGTTTCACAAATGGAAACACGATTGAACTCGGTTTTATCAAGTGCACAAAATAAGACATTTATAGCCTTTGCATTTAGAGCGGAAGTCTTCTTCTCTAATTCATTCCAATCGATCATTGAAAGAGAAGACTTTGAAAACCCATTTTCAACAATATTCTAAAGTTTAAAATCCATGAAAATAAGGAAGACCCTCATTCAGGTCTTCCAATAGGTGTAGTCCATCCCATTGAACATGGGCGGATGTGTAATAGAGTGATCCTCTTAGTTTCCAACATATGCCATCTCTCTTGGGTTTTAATCCAATTGAGAGTAAACTCGCTCTGATACCAATTGTTAGGATCAAGAGCACTAAGAGGGGGGGGGTGAATTAGTGTAGTGGAAAACTTTCATCGGTTCAAAAACGACTTTCATACGAAGAAATATGTTTTCGATGAAAATTGTTTCGGAAAAAACTTTAACTTAAGATTGAAATGGAAGTATAGTTGATGTAGAGTAATGGAGGTAGTTTGCAGTTAAGATAAAGAGCATAATATAAATGCAAACTGAGATTTAGAGTATTTCGGTCAATCTTGACCTACATCCACTTTTGGCTTCCTCCTTCGACGAGGTCATTGATGTCCACTAGAGGCCTTCCTTTAATAGGCGAAGGCTAACCACCCTTTTACATCTTTTCTCCTTTTAATGGGCTTAGAAGACAACCCTTACAGATTTTCACTCCTCTCTTGAATTATCAACACTTAGAAAGAAAGAGAGAGAAGAACTTCTAGCCTTTTACAATACTTTTAAGCTCTCAAATACTCAGAATAAAAACAAGCTTTCGGTTGCCCTTTCATGAAGAAAGGGTGGGGTTTATATAGGCTCAAATTAGTTTGAATTTGGAGCTCAAAAGTGTCATCTCCCAGATTTCTGGGGTCCTAGCGGTACCACCACCAGAGCTGGGCGGTACTATCGCCTGGCATCTGACACTGAGTGGTACTACCGCTCAGTCTAGGCGGTACTACCGCCTAACATCACTTGGAGACTGAACTCATGTGGTACCACTACTAGCAGTAATAACTATCGGTGGTACCACTGCCTAACAAGGGCGGTTCTACTGCCTAGAATTCTTGGGAGACCAAGTCTCCTGGGCGGTGCCACCACCGGGTAGGAATTCTGGGTCTGAATAGACTGATCCATTCAGTCCAATTTGGGTTTGCCAAGGGCCCAGTTGGCCCTAGATTAAGTTAATGGGATCACCTCCCAATCCTAACTTAATCTACATGCTAACTACGATAATTAAGACATCAATACTGAAGATCGTGTTCCGGTGCGTTAATCGCTTTTTCTTGTGAGCTTCCGGTGAGCTTCCGGCGAACATCCGATGAACCCTTGGCGATGCTCTGGCGGACTCCCGGTAAACTCCTGGACTTGCGACGATCCTCTTGCGAGTTCCGATGAGCTTCTTTAGCAAGCTCCTGGACTTCTCAGATTGTTCCCATAGAACCTCCAACGACCGTCCGGTCTTCCGATGAACTCTCGAACCCCCAACGTGATCTTAGTCTTGACTCTGGCTCAACTCCTGCTGCATATCTTACTGCCATCATAGTTAATCCTACACACTTATCTCAATATATAATTAGATAAACAAATGACAATTGACTTCATTATCAAAATATGAGATTCAACATAAGTCTAGTATCAAAGAATGGAGTACTCATAAAAGAAATCCTTAGTGTCTCAAGTCTAAGGACCAGATACACTATTGGGACTACGGAATCACTGTCTGACAATAAGGCATCATCAACCATCCAGTATTCCATAAGCGGATCATTCAATGAACTCATTCTCCAATGAGCACCTATAATGTATCCTTAGTATCCCCATATGAGCAGCTATGTAACAATTGTCTCTATCATATGGATGAGTATACAGTACACTAGTCTATCCGGTTATTTTAATGTCCCTCTCGAGTAACATATGACTAGGATTATTTAGGGTCTGTGTTTAAAGGCGAATCTGTCTCATTATCATGATCTCATCACGATTCGATTCCCATTGCACAAATTCGTGGACATCATAATATATATGCATATATACAACAAACAATATAAAGTGATAAAAATTTTAAAAATATAATAAGTAAAAAGAATGCATATCATGTCACATGTACCATCACTCATGTGATTGGCTTGCAAGACACCTATAACTAGTAGTGGTGGTACTACTAAACTGAGTGGTGATACCGCCTAGTTATTGAATCTCGGATTTTGATGATGAAGTCAATTGTCATTTGTTATCTAATCTATGTGTTGAGATAAGTGTGCAGGATTAACTACGATGAGAGTAAGACAAGCAGCAGGTGTTGCGCCGGAGTCAAGATCATGATCACGTTGGGAGTTCGAGAGTTCGACGGAAGTTCGGACGGTCGTCGGAGGTTCAGCGAGAACAGATCCGAGAAGTCCAGAAGCTTGCCAAGCGAAGCTCGTCGGAACTCGCCAAGTGGATCGTCGCAAAGTCCAGGAGTATGCCGGATGTCCGCAGAAGGATCACCGAGGGTTTATCGGATGATCGACGGAAGTTGGCCGGAAACTCGCCGGAAGAAGCGATTGACGCATCGGAGCAAAGCTGCAGAAGTTGTCTTAGAGTTAATCGTAGTTAGCATGATGATTAAGCTTGAAAATGGGAGGTGATCCCATTAGCTTAATCTTGGGGCAATTGGGCCCCTGAAAAGATTCAAATTGGGCCGAATGGAGCGAACCATTCGGTCCCTGATTGCACCAGGCGGTGCAACCGCCCCAGCCAGGAGGTGCAACCGCCAGGGCTGCGAGGCTGGGAGGTGCAACCGCCCCAGCCAAGAGGTGCAACCGCCCAGAGCTCAGTCTTCGAGCTAGACTGGGCGGTGCAACCTCCTCTGTCAAGAGGTAGCACCGCCAGAGCTCAAGTTTCGAGCTCTGCCAGGCGGTGCAACCACCGAGCTCAGTCTTCGAGCTCTAGCAGAGAGGTGCATCAGCCTGAGCTCAGTCTCGAGCTCTGCCAGGTGATGCAACCACCGAGCTCAGTCTTCGAGCTCTGGCAGAGAGGTGCATCAGCCTGAGCTCAGTTTCGAGCTCTGCCAGGTGATGCAACCACCGAGCTCAGACTTCGAGCTCTGCCAGGCGGTGCAACCACCGAGCTCAGTCTTCGAGCTCTGCCAGGTGATGCAACCATCGAGCTCAGTCTTCGAGCTCTGGCAGAGAGGAGCAATCGCCTGAGCTCAGTCTTCGAGCTCTGCCAGGCGGTGCCACCTCTCCAGTCAAGAGGTGCAACCGCCTGATCCCAGAATTCTGGGATTTGATCGATTTGATCGTTTTGAGCTCCAAATTTGAACTGGGTTGGGGCCTATAAATACCCCACCCATTCAGCACTGAACAAATACAGATCCACACCGAATTCTTGATCTTTTCATTGATTCTAAGAGCTCAAATTTGTGTAAAGTCCTAAAGTTCTCCTCCTTCTGTTCTTCAAGTTTTGAGTTGTAAAGAGAGGAGAGAAAGGATCTGTAAAGGTTGTCTCCTGAGCCTGTCAAAAGGAGAGAAACTGTAAAAGGGCAGTTAGCCTTCGCCCATTGAAGGAAGGCAGCTAGTTGACGTCGGTGACCTCGTCGGAGGAGGAAGCCAAAAGTGGAGTAGGTCAAGACTGACCGAACCACTCTAAATCTCTGGTTTGCTTTTACCTTGAGCACTTTATCATTACTGCAAACCTCCTACATTGCTACTGCCCTCTGCGCCTTTACGAACGAGTTTCTAAGCTCTGATCTTTCAGAATCTGCATTCAAACGTAAATCGTGTTTTCGTACGATCTTCACACTGCGGTTTACGCTTACATTCGGATTCCATTTATAACTGCAAATTGCTTTCTACGTAAAACGCTTTTCAAGGTTCAAAACTGCTTTTAGACGCAAAACTACATTTAGACGTAAAATTACGTTTAGACGTAAAACTGCGTTTAGACGCAAAACTGCGTTTAGACGTAAAACTGCGTTTAGACGCAAAACTACGTTTCGACGCAAAACTGCGTTTGGACGTAAAACTGCGTTTGGACGTAAAACTGCGTTTGGACGTAAAACTGCGTTTGGACGTAAAACTGCGTTTGGACGTAAAACTGAGTTTAGACGCAAACTGCGCTTAGACGCAAACTGCGCTTAGACGCAAACTGCACTGTGATTCTGCTTTTATATCGAAATCATTTTTTATCGGACGAACGCAGCTTTTGTTTTTAAATCGCTGAAAGATTTCCGCTGCACTAATTCACCCCCCCCCTCTTAGTGCTCTCGATCCTAACAATTGGTATCAGAGCCCGGTTAACTCTCAAAAGGATTAAAACCCAAGAGAGATGGCTTACGCCGGAAACCAAGAGGGCCATTCTATTACACGTCCACCCATGTTTAATGGGACGGACTACACCTACTGGAAGACCCGAATGAGGATCTTTCTTATTTCTATGGATTTTGAATTATGGAATCTTGTCGAGAATGGTTTTTCAAAGTCTTCTCTTCCAATGATCGATTGGAATGAGTTGGAAAAGAAGGCTTTCGCTCTTAATGCAAAGGCTATGAATGCCTTATTTTGCGCACTTGATAAAAACGAGTTTAATCGTGTTTCAACTTGCGAAACTGCATTTGATATTTGGCACACACTTGAAGTGACCCACGAGGGCACAAGTAGAGTGAAAGAGT
This sequence comes from Musa acuminata AAA Group, assembly GCF_036884655.1. NCBI lineage: Eukaryota > Viridiplantae > Streptophyta > Magnoliopsida > Zingiberales > Musaceae > Musa > Musa acuminata. The sequence goes on along the minus strand of NC_088347.1, from coordinate 3,592,339 downwards.
CAAAAATCAATCTGTTGCTGCATTCTTTTGAACTTTTCCGAATGAAACCGAGTGAAACCATTGGCGACATGTTTACCCGTTTCACGGATGTCGTCAACAGTCTAAAAGGACTCGGAAAAAGTTTTTCGGATTTTGAACTCGTAAATAAAATACTAAGATCCCTTCCTAAAAGTTGGGATCATAAAGTCACTGCCATTCAAGAGGCAAAAGATCTGCGCAACTTCCCTCTTGAAGAATTAATCGGGTCATTAATGACCTACGAAATGACTTGCAAAGCTCATGAAGAGCAAGAAGACATCCTTCCAAAGAACAGGAAGGATATGGCACTTAAAACTTCTGAATACCACTTGAGAGAAAACTCAAGTGATGAGGACTGTGATGATGACTTGGCACTTTTGACAAGAAAGTTTAAGAAATTCTTCAAAAGAAACAAGTTTAAAAACGATGTGAAAAATAAACTTGAACCCAAGAAGGACCAAGTGATCTGCTACGAATGTAAAAAGCCGGGACACTACAAGAATGATTGTCCCCAAGTCAAAAGAAGAACATCAAAGAAGAAGGCTCTTCAAGCAACATGGGATGACTTGAGCGCATCTGAAGAAGAGGAGTCCAACACCGAGCAAGTTGCTCATTACGCCTTAATGGCCATCGGAGAGGAGGTAACGGATTTATTAGATGCTGATTTATCTTTCGAGGAATTATCAAATGCCTTCCATGATTTATTTGATGAATGCAAAGTTATAAATAGAAAATACAAGTTGCTAAAAAAGGTACATGATAATCTTACTTGTGAGTTTGATAAGTTAAAAGTCGAACATCATGATAGTTTAAATTCATGTATCAAATGTCATGATTTAGAAACTATGCAAAAAGAAAACCTGCTACTCAAGGACACCTTGAAGAAATTCGAGGTTGGTAGCAAGTCATTAAACATGATCCTTACAAACAAGGGTCATGCTCCCAAAAGAAGTGGGATTGGATTTATGAGGAGTCCTCACCAAAATCCAACTACCTTTGTAAAAGGCCCCATCTTACATGTTAGAAGCAAATGCAACTTTTGTTGCAAGTTTGGTCACAAGACACATTATTGTCCATTCAGGAAATGGAGTCCAAACAAATTGATATGGGTTCCTAAAGGAACCATGACAAATTCTATGCAACATGATAAAAAATGTAGATCTATTTGTGAGGAACCCAAAAGCAAATGGGTACCTAAACATCATCCTTTCTTGTAGAAAACTAAACCATCGCAAGCTAGGAGCAAGAGATGGTACCTTGACAGTGGATGCTCAAGGCATATGACCGGAGATTCATCCCAATTCTCTAAGCTCTCTAGCATAAACGAAGGATATGTCACCTTCGGAGACAACAACAAGGGTAAAATCATTGGCAAAGGAACCATAGGTAACAAATCCAACTTTTCTATTGAAGATGTTTTGCTAGTTGATGGTCTAAAACATAACCTCCTAAGCATTAGTCAATTATGTGATAAAGGATATATCATCAAATTTGAATCTAATGCTTGCGTCATTGAAAAACCTCACAAAAACATATCTATGATTGCATTAAAACAAAATAACGTATACACTATTGACATCGATGATTTATGTAATGAAACATGTTTTTCTGCTTTAAATGAGAATGCTTGGATATGGCACAGAAGATTAGGTCATGCTAGCATGAAGCTAATCACTCAAATATCATCCAAAGAACTTGTAAGAGGAATTCCTCATATCAAGTTCATCAAAAATAATGTATGTGATGCCTGCCAATTAGGTAAACAAATTAAGAGTAGCTTCAAATCTAAAAATCAAGTAAGCACCTCTAGGCCCTTACAATTGATCCATATGGACTTGTTCGGACCCATCTCCACATCAAGCCTAGGAGGTAGCAAATACGCTTTTGTCATCATAGATGACTATAGCAGATACACATGGACTTACTTTTTAAAACAGAAAAGTGAATGCCTTAGATCTTTTACCAAGTTTTGCAAACTCGTTCAGAATGAGAAAGGTTCTATGATTTCGTCAATTAGAAGTGATCATGGTGGTGAATTTCAAAACCATGATTTCCAAGAATTTTGTGAACTCAATGGATACAACCATAATTTCTCTACTCCTAGAAACCCTCAACAAAATGGAGTTATAGAAAGAAAAAATCGAAATTTACAAGAAATGACAAGAACCATGTTAAATGAACATAACCTACCCAAATATTTTTGGGCCGAAGCCGTAAATACTGCATGCTATATCTTAAATAGAGTTCTAGTGAGACCTCTACTAACCAAAACTCCCTATGAGTTATGGAACAATAAAAAACCCAACGTTTCATATTTCAAAGTCTTTGGGTGTAAGTGTTTTATCTTGAATGAAAAAGACAACTTAGGAAAATTTGATGCTAAATCCGATGAAGGAATCTTTCTTGGTTATTCTACAGTTTCTAAAGCCTTTCGTATCTTTAATAAAAGAACTCTAATTATTGAAGAATCCATTCATGTTGTTTTCAATGAGACTTCTGAACTCACGAAAAATGATCTTGACGATGATGTTAATTTTGATTCTTTAAATTTAAACGAGACCCCGTCTCCAACTAGCAACTTGGATGCATCCACTTCTCAGATTTCCTTATCCAAGGATTGGAAGTATATAGATGCTCATCCTAAGGAGCTAATCTTAGGAGACACATCAAAGGGAGTTCAAACACGATCTTCTCTTAAAACCTTTTGTGCAAATACCGCCTTTCTCTCCCAAATTGAACCCAAATGCGTTGATGAAGCCATGAAAGATGATTCATGGATTATCGCAATGCAAGATGAATTAAATCAATTTGAAAGAAATGGAGTGTGGAAGCTTGTTCCTAGGCCAAATGACCATCTAGTTATTGGTACTAAATGGGTCTTCAGAAACAAGCAAAATGAAAATGGTATCGTGGTTAGAAACAAGGCTAGATTAGTGGCCAAAGGTTTCAACCAAGAAGAAGGTATCGATTACGAAGAAACCTTCGCTCCTGTGGCACGATTGGAAGCCATAAGGATGCTCCTTGCCTACGCTAGCAGTAATAATTTTAAGTTGTTTCAAATGGATGTTAAAAGCGCCTTTCTTAATGGCTTTATTTCCGAAGAAGTCTATGTTGAACAACCTCCTGGATTTGAAAATAATAGTCTCCCTAATCATGTGTTTAGATTAACTAAAGCTCTCTATGGTTTAAAACAAGCTCCTAGGGCTTGGTATGAGAGACTTAGTTCTTTTCTTATTGAAAATAATTTCATAAAAGGCAAGGTTGATACTACATTATTCATCAAGAACTTTGAAAACAATTTTCTCATTGTTCAAATTTATGTTGATGATATTATCTTTGGTTCTACAAATGAATCTCTTTGTGAATCCTTTGCGAAAACTATGAGTCATGAATTCGAAATGAGTCTAATGGGAGAGTTAACATTCTTCTTAGGCCTACAAATCAAACAACTAAGCAATGGCATCTTTATTAGTCAAACCAAATATGCTGTGAGTTTGCTGAAGAAGTTCAAAATGAATAATTCAAAAGCCATTGACACTCCTATGAGCACTTCCACTAAGTTAGAAATTGATGAGAATGGAGAAAGCTTCGATCAAAAAACCTATAGGGGTATGATAGGAAGTTTACTTTACCTCACTGCCACCAGACCAGACATCATGTTCAGTGTAGGACTTTGTGCTAGATTTCAATCAGACCCTAAGATATCTCATCTCAAAGCAGTCAAAAGAATACTCAGATATCTTAATGGAACTACCAATCTAGGATTATGGTACCCAAAATCAGAAAATTTTGAATTAACAGCTTATGCTGATGCGGACTTCGCTGGCTGTAGACTAGACAGAAAAAGCACATCAGGATCATGTCAATTTTTAGGACATGCCCTTGTATCCTGGTCATCTAAGAAACAAAACTCGGTTGCTCTATCAACAACCGAAGCTGAATACATTGCAGCAAGTGCATGCTGTGCACAAGTTGTATGGATGAAAAACACTTTAGAAGATTACAAAGTGAATCTTAAAGATATTCCCATTAAATGTGATAACACGAGTGCAATATGCTTAACTAAAAATCCTATACAACACTCAAGAACAAAACACATTGATATTAGACATCACTTTATACGAGATCATGTCTCTAATCATGATGTAACCATAGAGTTTATTGATACCAAACATCAACTAGCTGATATCTTCACAAAACCCCTATGTGAAGAACAATTTGATTACATAAGAAGAGAATTAGGAATGTTGATGTGTCCGAATACTTAAACTAGTTAAAATTATTTTTCGGATGTTATTACTATTACATGCCTTGACAACGCTTGATCAAATAACATGTTGCAAATTATGTGACAAATATTTTTAACCAAATGCATGTAAGAAGTTCATTTTTCGGTTTGTATGCTTAAAATGGGATGTTCCTGTACACTCTTATGAAAACTCTTTGAAAAATGACTTTCTTCCTTCAAGCAACAAACAATAAAGAGATATTCAAAGTATTATATGACTTCCTTTATGTGCTTGATAATGCTATCATGCTTTTTGTTGATGACAAAGGGGGAGAAACATATGAATTGATAAACACTATGTCATAGCTGAACTGCCATAATCATGTCTATGTCATAGTTGCAAATACTTGAGTGATGCTATAAACAGTGTTATAGTTATGCCATCCTTGCATCACCAAGAGATATGTATAGTTGCAAATACTTGAGTGATGCTATAAACAGTGTTATAGTTATGCCATCCTTGCATCACCAAGAGATATGTATAGTTGCAAATACTTGAGTGATGCTATAAACAATGTTATAGTTATGCCATCCTTGCATCACCAAGAGATATGTGAACATGTTTGCATCATGTCTTGATTTGATATTCTATATTGTGAAGAAAATGCAAACTTGCTAGAAAATCTCAAATGTGCGCATCATGTAAAAAGTCCTTCGTAGCTTTATATGATTACATGATGAATAGTTACAAACACTATAATACAAACTTGATGATGTATGTCATGCCTTGACATCATTCTTGAAGAGATACATCATGATGGGCATCATGATGAGAGCATTGATAAGTTTAACTGATCTAACTTATCAATACGTCACTTGAATTCTTTGGTCTTGAATTCAAGGTTGACTTATCTCAACTATGGCATATAGATAGGGGGAGTTAAGGACAACTCCTTTATCAATTGATTGTCATCATCAAAAAGGGGGAGATTGTTGAATCTCAGATTTTGATGATGAAGTCAATTGTCATTTGTTATCTAATCTATGTGTTGACATAAGTGTGCAGGATTAACTACGATGAGAGTAAGACAAGCAGCAGGTGTTGCGCCGGAGTCAAGATCATGATCACGTTGGGAGTTCGAGAGTTCGACGGAAGTTCGGACGGTCGTCGGAGGTTCAGCGAGAACAGATCCGAGAAGTCCAGAAGCTTGCCAAGCGAAGCTCGTCGGAACTCGCCAAGTGGATCGTCGCAAAGTCCAGGAGTATGCCGGATGTCCGCAGAAGGATCACCGAGGGTTTATCGGATGATCGACGGAAGTTGGCCGGAAACTCGCCGGAAGAAGCGATTGACGCATCGGAGCAAAGCTGCAGAAGTTGTCTTAGAGTTAATCGTAGTTAGCATGATGATTAAGCTTGAAAATGGGAGGTGATCCCATTAGCTTAATCTTGGGGCAATTGAGCCCTTGAAAAGATTCAAATTGGGCCGAATGGAGCGAACCATTCGGACCCTGATAGCACCAGGCGGTGCAACCGCCCTAGCCAGGAGGTGCAACCGCCAGGGCTGCGAGGCTGGGAGGTGCAACCGCCCCAGCCAAGAGGTGCAACCGCCCAGAGCTCAGTCTTCGAGCTAGACTGGGCGGTGCAACCTCCTCTGTCAAGAGGTAGCACCGCCAGAGCTCAAGTTTCGAGCTCTGCCAGGCGGTGCAACCACCGAGCTCAGTCTTCGAGCTCTGGCAGAGAGGTGCATCAGCCTGAGCTCAGTCTCGAGCTCTGCCAGGTGATGCAACCACCGAGCTCAGTCTTCGAGCTCTGGCAGAGAGGTGCATCAGCCTGAGCTCAGTTTCGAGCTCTGCCAGGTGATGCAACCACCGAGCTCAGACTTCGAGCTCTGCCAGGCGGTGCAACCACCGAGCTCAGTCTTCGAGCTCTGCCAGGTGATGCAACCATCGAGCTCAGTCTTCGAGCTCTGGCAGAGAGGAGCAATCGCCTGAGCTCAGTCTTCGAGCTCTGCCAGGCGGTGCCACCTCTCCAGTCAAGAGGTGCAACCGCCTGATCCCAGAATTCTGGGATTTGATCGATTTGATCGTTTTGAGCTCCAAATTTGAACTGGGTTGGGGCCTATAAATACCCCACCCATTCAGCACTGAACAGATACAGATCCACACCGAATTCTTGATCTTTTTAGTGATTCTAAGAGCTCAAATTTGTGTAAAGTCCTAAAGTTCTCCTCCTTCTGTTCTTCAAGTTTTGAGTTGTAAAGAGAGGAGAGAAAGGATCTGTAAAGGTTGTCTCCTGAGCCTGTCAAAAGGAGAGAAACTGTAAAAGGGCAGTTAGCCTTCGCCCATTGAAGGAAGGCAGCTAGTTGACGTCGGTGACCTCGTCGGAGGAGGAAGCCAAAAGTGGAGTAGGTCAAGACTGACCGAACCACTCTAAATCTCTGGTTTGCTTTTACCTTGAGCACTTTATCATTACTGCAAACCTCCTACATTGCTACTGCCCTCTGCGCCTTTACGAACGAGTTTCTAAGCTCTGATCTTTCAGAATCTGCATTCAAACGTAAATCGTGTTTTCGTACGATCTTCACACTGCGGTTTACGCTTACATTCGGATTCCATTTATAACTGCAAATTGCTTTCTACGTAAAACGCTTTTCAAGGTTCAAAACTGCTTTTAGACGCAAAACTACATTTAGACGTAAAATTACGTTTAGACGTAAAACTGCGTTTAGACGCAAAACTACGTTTAGACGCAAAACTGCGTTTAGACGTAAAACTGCGTTTAGACGTAAAACTACGTTTAGACGCAAAACTGCGTTTAGACGTAAAACTGCGTTTAGACGTAAAACTGCGTTTGGACGTAAAACTACGTTTGGACGTAAAACTGCGTTTGGACGTAAAACTGCGTTTGGACGTAAAACTGAGTTTAGACGCAAACTGCGCTTAGACGCAAACTGCACTTAGACGCAAACTGCACTGTGATTCTGCTTTTATATCGAAATCGTTTTTTATCGGACGAACGCAGCTTTCATTTTTAAATCGCTGAAAGATTTCCGCTGCACTAATTCACCCCCCCCCTCTTAGTGCTCTCGATCCTAACACTAGTGTCAGTGTGTCAAGCGATGTTACCATCAGACTAGATAGTGGTATTGTCCAGACATAGTCTCTCAGACTATGTTAAGCGACGGTTTCGCCAGACTAGATGGTGGTACTATCAAATTGGACGATGATATCGCCCACTATTAGTGTTGCAGGTAATGGTACTGCCCAACATAAGCGATTATACTGCCAGGACCTAGAAAACCCAAGATAAGACTATTTTGGCTCCAAATTTAAATCCAATTGGGGCCTATAACTACCCCACTCATACCTGCTTGGTTCACACGTCAATTGAGAACAAAAATTGGGGAAAATGCTATTGAAATCTTGTGAGAATTCCCCTCCTCTAGCTCTAAGTGTTGATTTCAGTTTAAGAGAGGGGTGTGTGGCTTGTAAAGGTTCTCCTAAACGTATGAAAATGAGAAAAGGGTTGTAAGAGGGTAGTTTATCTTCGCTCGTTGAAAGAAGATTGATAGTGGAAGTTGATGGCCTTGACTAAGGAGGAATCAGGAGTAGACATTGGTCATAATGACCAAACCACTATAAATCTCGATTTGTATTTCTGTTCCACTTTTCATTATCATTAATATTGCTTTAATTTCTTATTGCACTTATTCTAAGTTAAGCATGTTGAATCTTGGATTTTGATTATGAAATCAATTGGTGAATTAATGATCTAATCCATGTGTTGAGTTAAGTGATGCAAGACTAACTACGATCATGAAAAGACAAATAATTAAAGAAAGAATCGAATATTGGGCTAGAGTCAAAGATTGGGCATCATACCAAAAGAATTAGAGATACGCCAAAGGTTCGGATGATACGTTGGAAGCTCGTTGGGAGTTCATTGGGAGTTTGCCAAAAGCTCATTGGAAGATCGCCGAAAGATCATTGGAAGTCTCACCAGGAGTTTGGATGAATAATTGACATTCTAGACAACTAGGATTGCTTGTATTATAATTGTTTAGCCTTAATTATTATAGTTAGGGTTTTAATTTGAATTAGTTTTAGGAAAAATCCTACTAACTCAATTAGGGGCCAATTAGGTTTTAATTAGGACTGAATTGGGTCTATTGTTTGGCCCATTTAGTAATTCTTAGCCGGCCCAAGCGGTGGCACTACTTGAGGCTCGACCTCCCAAGAAGTTTGGGTGGTGGTACCGCCAGTATTTAATGTTGCCAAATGATGGTATCGCCCTGTCAAGCAGTGGTCCCACTGGAGCCCAATCTCCGAGGCTCTATCAAGTGGTCGTACTACCCAGATTGGGCAATGGTACTGCCCAATAATGACAGTGGTACTGCTAGTACCTTGGAAACTAGGGATGAGACACTTTTTGATCTATTTTTGAAATCATTGAGGCCTATAAATACCCCACTCATTCCTGCATGAAAGAGTATGAAAGTGTGAATGAAATTCTTAAGATTTGGGGTTGTAAAATGTTAAAAAAGTGTTATGTCCTCTGCCTCCTTCTTTAGCTTTATGATTATTCTATGAGAGGTGTGAGGCTTGTAAAGACTGTCTCCTAAACCTATGAAAAGGAGAATGAGTTGTAAGATGGTAGTTGGTCTTTGTCTATTGAAGAAAGATCGTTAGTGGATGCTGGTGGCCTCAACGGAGGAGGAATCTGGAGTAGACGTAGGTCACGATGACCGAACCACTATAAATCCGAATTGTACTTTCTTTTTGTGTTTTATTGCTGTTACATTCTGAGTTAATTGCTTGGTTCACTTATTCTAAGTCAATCATGCTTTCATTATTGTTTTCATAGAATGAAGATTTTTTTTAAAATTGATGTTTTTAACAAAAACACTAATTCGCCCCCCTCTTAGTGTCGATTAAGTCCTAACAATTGGTATCAAAGCCAAGTTTTTCTCATTTAGTTTAACACCCAAGAGAAATGGCTTTTATCGGTAATCAAGAGGGTCTTTCTATCACTTGTTCTCCTATGTTCAATGGGATGGACTACAAGTATTAAAAAACTAGAATGAGAATTTTCTTACTTTCTATGGATTTCAATTTATATAACATTGTTAAAACCAGTTTTGAAAAGTCTTCCAAACTAATAAATGAATAGAATGATTTGGAGAAGAAGACTTTCTCTTTGAATGCTAAAGCATGAAGGCACAAGTAGGGTTAAAGAGTCAAAAATTAATCTTTTGGTTCATTGCTATGTGTTGTTTCGTATAGAACCAAGCGAGACCATTGGAGACATATACACCCATTTTACGAATGTTGTCAATGGTCTAAAAACACTTGGTAAAAGTTTTTCTAATTTTGAACTTGTTAACAAGATATTAAGATCCCTTCTAAAAAGTTGGGATCCTAAAGCAACACAAGAAGTAAAGGACCTAAATAACTTTTCTCTCCAAGAACTCATTGTTAGGATTAAGAATGACACTAAGAGGGAGGGAGGGAAGGGCGGGGGGATTAGTGCAGCGAAAAAATTACATCGGTTTGAAAATCTTCGTACGATGAAAACTGATTTCGAAGAAAACCATTTGTTTTGGCAGTATTCCCTCACACACCTCCCTTAGGACTAACACTAAGCACTAGGAGGAGGGAACTCAAAGTTTTGGCAGAGTTTAATCAATTTTTTTCTTAAGAATTATTACTCCTTTCTTACTGCCCAAGTGGGGTATTTATAGGCCCCAAATGGTTTAAAAAATGGAGCCAAAAATTTAAACTTCTGGGTCTTTCGGGTACGAGCAGTACCACTACCTGCATTGGGCGGTACCACCGCCTACAGCCTGATACTTGGTCGTACCACTACCCAGTCTGGTGGTACCACCACCTGACACACTATCACTCGGCGATACCACCGCCTGACAACCTCGGAGACTAAGTTTTTCGAGTTTTCCAACTCATAGGTGGTTCTACCGCCTATTCTGGCGGTGCCATTGCCTAACCCAACTTTTGGTAGAGTTTACTCCATTTTTTCCTCAAGAATTCTTGCTCTTTTCTTGCTACCCATGTGGGATATTTATAGGCCCCAAATGGTTTAAAAAATGGAGCTAAAATTTTAAATTTTTGGGTCTTTCGGGTATGGGCGGTACCACTGCCTACAGCTTGACATTGGGTAGTACCACCGCTTGACACATTGTCACTGGGCGGTACCACCACCCATTCTGGTAGTACCACCACATGACAGCATTGGAGACTAGGTTTTTCAAGTTTTTTGACTCACAAGTGGTTCCGCTGCCTGTTCTGGCGGTGCCACCGCTTGACCCAACTTTTGGATCACTGAATGGGCCTCCCAATGAGCCCAAATCAGTCCCAATTAAGACTCAATTGGCCCCTAATTGAGTTAGCATGATTACACCAAAAGCTAACTCAATTAGCCCACTAAACTACTTTGATCTTAGATAAATGAATACAAAGTATGAATCCTTTATCCGGCATGTCATTGATTCATCCGGCGCTCGTTCGATCCTTTGGCGCATCATTCTCTGCTTTGTGTTGAATATAAGATTTTGATGATAAAGGCAATTGTAAGTTGTTTGATCGAATCTATATGTTGAGAAAAGTGTATAGGATTAACTACGATAGCAGTAAGACATTTAACAAGTGTTATGCCGGAGTCAAGATCAAGATCTCATTGGGAGTTCAAGAGTTCATCGGAAGTCCAGACATTCGTTGGAAGTTCTGCCGAGAAGTCCAGGAGCTTGCCAAAGAAGCTTGTTAGAACTTGCCAAGAAGATCGTCATAAAATCCAAGAGCTTGCCGGGAGTCCGCTGGAGCATTGTAGAGAGTTCATCGGATATTCGCCGGAAGTTCGCCGGAAGCTCACCGGAAGAGCAATTGATGCACTGGAACAAGAAGTGCTATAATTATGTCTTAATTATCATAGTTAGATCGTAAATTAAGTTAGGTTTGGGAGGTAATCCCACTAAATTAATTAGGGGCCAATTGAGCCCTTAATTGGGCTGAATTGGGCTGAATTGAGCAGCTAATTCAGCCATTGAAAACATGGCAGGCGATGGCACCGCTTGGGAGACAGCGTCCCAGGTTGTCTAGGTAGTGGTACTGTCCAGATTGGGTGGTGGTACCACTGACAGTGAATGCTGCCAGCGGTGGTACCGCCCTTGTCAAGCGATGGTACCATCCAATGTTAGACCAGTAGTAGTAGTATCACTCAGTAACGATGGTGGTAAAGCCAGTACCTTAAAATCTAGGGATGTGACAGTTTTTTGTTCCAATTTTGAAACCATTGGGGTCTATAAAAACCCCACCATTTTCTGCATAAAAAGGCATGAAAGTGTTAAACATACTCTTGAATCTTTGGGGTGTTAAGTGTTATAAAAGTTAGAAAGAGTCTTCCCCTCCCTCTCTTAGGTTTGTAAACATCTAAGAAAAAGGAGTGAGGCTTGTAAGGGTTATCTCTTTAACTCGGGAAAAGCCTTTAGTGGATGCCGGTGATCTCGACGGAGGAGGAATTCGAAAGTGGATGTAGGTCACATTGATCGAACCACTCTAAATTTTGGTTTGCTTTTCATTTGTGTAATTTACATTACTGTAAACTTCCTTAATCTTTTGTTTGCACTTCTACGAAAGCTTTCAAATTCAACTTCTCTTCAAAACGAATTGAATCGAAACGATTTTCGTTGGAATCAGTTTTAATCGAAACGAAGACTTTTGAAATCGGGAAAGTTTTCCGCTACTCTAATTCACCCCCCCCCCTCTTAGTGCTGCTCTTGAGCTTAACACTTTGGCATATTGTCCAATCGGCATGTTGACTCATGCAACTTCTGATCTCCTTTGCGTAATGTCTGATCCTTAGACCCGATGCCCGAATTCATGATACGAAGCCTTTTGCCGACACATCGATCGATCCTCTGGTCTGATGTCCAATCTTTTGACATGTTCACTCTAGTCCAATGTATGATTTCTCTTGCTTTAATCAATTTATCACTCCTTGATCGAAGCTAGTCTTGCATTACTCAAAACGCAGATTAGATCATAAACTCATCAATTGATTTCATCATCAAAATTTGAGATTCAATAATCTCCCCCTTTTTTATGATGGAGTTTAAACTATACTCTCCCTATCAATATGCCATATTGAAATAAAGCTTCATTCGAATAAATGTTTAGTCCAAGTTGAAATTATTTTAATCACATCATATGCAATACATCATATACATCATCATAATAAAATCATGAGCATGCATGATCATTATACATAATTTTAAATTATCATTTTAGGCATGATATACATGATTATCATCATATCTTCTCCCCCTTTGCCATCAACGAAAAGGAGATGTGCAACTAGCAAATTTTTAGATATGCATGCAAGTAAGATAGCAAGTTAGAACATGCAAGCTAGCAAGTTTTAGAGATGTGCAAATCTAACAATTCTTTGCTTCTTGAGATGGGCAAATTTAAAGATAGGCAAGATAACACTTTTTGCTTCACTTTTGAGATATGGAAGCTGACAATTTTTGCTTCCTTTACATTGTTCAAGCTAGCAAATTTAGTAATTTTATATCATTTTTGAACATACAAGCTAGTAATTTTTCTTTTTCTTGAATTGTGTAAGCTAGCAAATTTTGGTTCTTTTTGGGATGTGCACACTAACAACAATTTTGTTTTTTTTTATGATGTGCAGGCTAGCAAGTTTTTCTCCCGTTATGTCATTATCACAAGGAAAGGGAAGGATACAATAGTGTAAAATATTTCAATCATTACTAGGCATACAAGCCATAAATACAAAGAAATCATGTCATGAAAGATATAATATCAAATGTCATGAAGGATTAAGTCATGAATACTAAAGGACATGATTTATTTTGACAAATCTCCCTTTTAGTAAATAACAAAAAGAAATATGAGAGTTAAAAAATAAGATCTTGATTCATAAAAAAATCTCATGTATCAATTATCGAGAAATCAAGATTATGATTTGGATAAAAAATAAATCTTAACCCATAAAATTTTTTTGTAAGAAATGCTAAGTCATTGTCATTATCACGTTGGGCATGATACTAAATCAATAAATTTTCAAATAAATATTACTTGGGTATGCATGATACCAAAACATGGTTTAAAGTCCTCAATATATAACATGCATAATTTTAAACCATTACATTTCATCCTTACTTCATGCATGATACCAAAGATAAATCATTACTATGGGCATATCATACATGATACTAAGACATTAAAATTTTTAAACATTTATCACTTCATGCATTAAATCAACATTTTGATCATGATACCAAACATTCATCATTTCTCCCATGCATGATACTAAAGCATTCATGATACCAAATATTAAATCAACATTTTTAAGCATTTATCAATTCATACATTAAATCAACATTTTGATCATGATACCAAACATTCATCATTTATTTTCTCCCCCTTTGTCGTCGACAAAAAGAGTGGAATAGCATAAAGGTGTAAATATTCAAGTCATCACATGGAAGATATCAAAAAAATTTTGGTGATGAGATGTACTTCATGAATACAAGGAATTATATAACAGAAAATCATATCATGAAAGAAAAGATCATGTGAATACCAAAAGACATGATTCATTCTGATATATATTCTCTTTAATAAAATGCTAAAAATCATTTGAGAATAAAAAGTGAGGGATCTTGATTCATATGGGAAAATATCAAGTTTTGATTCCAAGAAATAAAGAGAAACCATGATTCATATGGATAATTCTCCTCTTTAGTAAATGACAAAAAGAATCATAGGAGAATAAAATGGTAGAATATTTTGATTCATGCATAAAAAATCTCTTGATTTATATTGAAAAGCTCCTCTTAAATATATAGCAAGTAGAATCATAGGAGAATAATGAAAAGTCCTTATTCATATAAAGAAAATCTTAACTTATCATGATTTGATAAATATTTTCATAAAAGAGTGAATCATACATGCATCAAGAAGGATGTTTCATGATGAATATATCACAAGTCATAAATATGATAAATGATTTAGTTGGATATATCATCTCATTAGTAAAATGATGTTGAATCTCAAATTTTGATGATGAAATAAATTGATAGTATTTATCTGATGTGCATTTAAGTGACATAGAACTAGCTTCGATCAGAAAAGGCAAATCGATTAAAGCAGGAGAAATCAGACATTGGGCCGGAGCAAACATGTTAGAAGATTGGACATCAAGATAGAGGTTCGGTCAATGTGTCGGCAGAAGGCTTTGGTTCGTGAATTCGGGTATCGAGCCAAGAAGATTGGACATTGCACCAAGGAGATCAGAAGTTGCGAGAGGACAACATACTGATTAGGTAATACGCCGAAGGAGAGGACGATACACCGAAAGATTAGACGAAGCGCCGGAGGAACCAATGACATGCTGGGCAATATATGATTTTCTTATAATTGATTATATATAGATTGAGTTAGTTTAGAGTCTAATTGAGTCGGTTTAAAATGTAATTAGACTAACTCAATTAGGGGCCAACTAGGCCCAAATTTAGGCTAGGTTAGGCTAAGTGAAAGGCCCAAACAGTGACCCAACAAGTGGAACCGTTGTGGTATAGTCTTCGAGACTATGTCAAACGATGGTACCATCGGTCTTAGTGGTGGTAACGCCCAGACATAGTCTTCAAGAGATTGTCAGGTGGTGATATCGCCAAACTAGGTAGTGGTACCACTTAGTGTCAGGGTGTCAAGCGGTGGTATCGCCTAGTGTCAGTGCTGTAGGCTGTGGTACTGTCAGGACCTGAGAAGCCTAGGATAAGACTCTTTTAGGCTCCAAGTTTGAATCCACTTGAGGCCTATATATACCCCTCTCATCTCTAGTTAACACACACACAACTAAGAGCAAAAAGAAAAGAAAACACTATTGTAATCTTGTGTGAACTCCTCAAACTCTAAAGTATTAGTCTTGCTTAAGAGAGGAGTGAAGGGGGTTGTAAAGGTTCTCTCTTAAGAGAGGAGAATCGAGTTGTTAGGGTAGTTGATTTTTGCCTATTGAAGGAAGATCGTTAATGGATGCTGGTAGCCTCAACGGAAGTGGAATTGGTGGACTAGATGTAGGTCACGATGACCGAACCACTATAAAATAATTTGCATTTCCATTCTTGTTATTTATATTTATTGCAAACTGCTATACTTCCTAATTACTTTAGCTACACACTCTTACGAATGTGTTTCAAGTTAACATCTTTTCCGAAATCGATTTTTATCGTAAGAAGATTTTTCAAAATCGACGATTTTTATCTGGTGCACTAATTCACCCCCTCCCTCTCTTAGTATCGACTCGTTCCTAACAGTTGGTATCAGAGCCATGTTATTTCTCACTTGGTTTAACACCCAAGAGAAATTACTCTTTTCGGCTTTCAAGAGGGCTTTTCTATCATTCATCCTCCCATGTTCAATTGGATGGACTACATTTATTAGAAAACTCAAATGAGAATTTTCTTGCTTTTAATGGATTTGAATTTATGAAATATTATCAAAAGTAATTTTCAAAAGTCTTCTGGTCCAATAAACGAATGGAATGATTTGGAGAAGAAAATATTTTCTTTGAATGCTAGAGATATGAATATTCTATTTTATGCCAAAGAAGAAGAGAGCACTCAAGGCAGCTTAGAATGAATCGAGTTTATCTGAAGATAAAGAACAAACCAACAAAGGCGAGATGACAAACTATGCCTTAATAACTTTTGATGACGAGGTAATCAAACCCCATTTGCTTTATTTCGAAATTACATAATGCATGTCATGAGTCATTTTTAAATTAGTTTAGAAAAATTATATATAATTTTTTTAAAAAATCGCATGATGTAAAAAAAAAAAAAAAGGGATCATACTAGTAATTTTGAAAATTATCATGACAATTGCATGTTTTATGATAAAGGAACAAAGTGTTAAAATTAAATGCTTTATGAAATCATGTTTGATAATTTAATGATTTAATTATGCATGATGATTTTGTATTGCTTTTCTATTTTAAACATGATGGATGGTTTTCATATAAAAAACTTGAACACACTTATATGAAATCAATCACACAAAATGAAACATAAAAAGGAAAATATATTATCATTGAAATTAAAATGATGAATCAAATCTCTTGTTTGAAAAAGCCTTACGTTTAATGTGTTATACTTTTTGGTCTTGAAGAAATTTATTTTTTAATTCTAAATGTTGATTCATGTTTTTATTTGGCATAAAAATTTGGGCATGCTTATATGAAATCAATTATATGAATTGAAACACTAAAAAGTGGAAAGCTTTCTCCTTGAAAAATTGTTTCTCTACTTTATCGATTTTTCAAAAAGAGATTAATGAATCTATTTATGAATCTCTTAAAAAGTGATTTTGATAATTTGAAAAATTGAAATTGAATGAGGAATAGTTTGATTTTATTATATAAGAATTAGGCATGCTAAATCTTCCAAATATATGAATTTTTTTTTTTGGATTTCTCGGTTCTTTATAACTTAAATTTTCTTCTTAAATCGAGATCAACTTTCTATTTGCAAAAGAAGAGCATTGATTCATGGATTTTTGGATTAATGACTTAATTAATTATTTTTAATCCTTCTTCCTTCTATTTACAAGAAAAGGGATTTGATTTATGAAGTTTTATTCATGGATTTTTTATCCTTCATTTAATGATAATTTCCCATGAATTCTTCCTCATTCATCTCACGAAATAAGAATATTTATTCATGGACTTCTAGTATATGATGATCATTTGCAAGAATAGGAATTTGATTTTGTATGGATATCTTGGTCATTTTAATGAATCATTTCTCTTTGCTAAAATAGAAGCTTGATTCAATGAAACTCATTTATTATGGCTTTGACTTGGTTCAAATATTTTCATGAATTTGGATCTTGATTTTTGTTTTTGGAGAATGAATTTCTCCCTTACTCTTCTTCCTCTTCTTCTTATCTTTTTATGACAAAGGAAGAAAGAAACTTGCTAAGAAGAACCAAAAATCTATAAAGCGAAAATGCTAGCTTCTCATTTTTTATGCAAAGTTTTTACTAAACTTCTCATTTTTACTAGCTTGGATAAATTTGTATAAAACTTACTTGACATGCTTTCAAACTTGCACTATTGAATGATTCTCCTTTTTGATGACAAAGGGAGAGAAAATAAATTATGAATGTTTCGTACCAACAATCATGAAGTGATAAATGCTTAAAAATGTTAATTTAATATTTGATAACATGAATGCTTTAGTATTATGTATGAGAAAATAAATGATAAATGTTTAGTATCATGATCAAATTATTGATTTAATGTATGAAGAGATAAATACTTAAAAATTTTAATGTCTTAGCATCATGAATGTTATGCACAAAATGATGTATCATGAATGCTTGAGTATCATGTATGATATGCCCATAGTGATGATTGATTTATTTTTGGTATCATGTATGAAGTAAGGATGATATATAAGGTTATGAAATTATGCATTTAATATCTTGATGACTTAAAAGTATCTTTGTCATGATGCACAAACATATTGATGCACGAACTACAATGATGCACAAACATATTGAATTAAGAATGATAATTTATCTTTGTCATGATGTGAAAATTGATGTAAAGGAAAAATAATTATAAAATTATATTCTCTCCTTCTTTTTGACAATGACAAAAGGGGAGAAAAATTGATAGCTTGCACTCTCAAAAGAGAAGAAAGAACTTGCTATCATGAACATCTTAAAATTTGCTAGCTTGCATATTCAAGAAAAATGTAAAACTTGCCAAAGTTACTAGCTTGCAAGTTGTAAAATGAAGTAAATTTTGCTAGCTTATGTTTTGCAAAGGAAGCAAAAATTGCACTTCTCAAAAGAGAAGAAAGAACTTGCTATCTTGAACATCACCAAAAATTACTAGCTTGCCTATCTTAAGAACCAAAAGTACAAACTTGCAAAATTTACAATCTTGCACATCTTTAAAATTAATGATAATTTGGTGTTTAGGCATGTTATAAGTGATAAAAAAAAATTTTTTTTTTCCTAGCTTGTATGTTACAAAACTTGCATATCTCTAAAACTTGCTAGTTGCACTTCTCCTTTTTGTTCATGACAAAGAGGGAGAAGTTATGTTGATGATCATGCATGGAATGATGTATTGAAAAATTAATTATGCATGATTTTTTGTTGCTTGGACTCATAATGATTTCATAATTAAATTTGCTTTGACTTGAATTCAATTTGAATTCAAGGTTCTATCAATATGGCATATTGATAGGGGAAGTTTATTTAAACTCCGTTATCAATTGGTTGTCATCATTAAAAAATTAAAGATTATTGAATCTCGGATTTTGATGATGAAACCAATTGATAATGTTTATCTGATATGTGTTTAAGTGACGTGGGACTAGCTTCGATCAGAAAAGACAAATTGATTAAAGTAAGAGGAATCAAACGTTAGGCCGAAGTAAACATGTCAAAAGATTGGACGTTGAGACGGAGGATCGATCGACATGTTGGCAGAAGGCTTTAGTTCGTGAATTTGGGCATCGATCCAAGAAGATCGAATATTGCGCCAAGGAGATCAGATGTTGTGAGAAGACAACATGCTGATTGGGCAATACACTAAAGGAGAGGACGATGCGCCAAAGGATCGGACGAAGCGCCGGAAGAACCAATGACATACCGGACAAAATAGGATTCAATTGTAATCGATTATGTTTAGATCAAGTTAGTTTAGAGTTGGTTTAGAATGTAATTAGACCAACTCAATTAGGGGCCAATTGGGCCCAAGTTTAGGCTGGATTGGGTCAAGTTTAGCCCAACTCAATTAGGGGCCAACTAGTCTAGGTGGTGGTACTGCCCATATATAGTCTCCGAGAGACTATCAAGCGGTGGTACCGCTCATTTTAAATTCAAGACTCATACTTTTAGCAAATAATTCATAAAGATATTCATTCGTGAAACCAAAAATAAAATCATCAACATAAATTTGAACAATAAAAAAATTATTTTTAAAATTTTTGATAAACAATGTAGTATCGACCTTGCCTTTAGAGAAATTATTTTCGATAGGAAATGAACTAAGTCTCTCATACCAAGCCCTTGGGGCTTATTTTAAATCATAGAGAGCTTTAATCAATTTAAACACATGATTAAGGAGACTATCATTCTCAAATCTAGGAGGTTATTCAACATAAACTTCTTCGGAAATAAAGCCATTAAGAAAATCACTTTTAACATCCATTTGAAATAACTTAAAATTATTACTACTAGCATAGGCAAGGAGCATCCTTATGGCTTCTAATCGAGCTACAGGAGCGAAGGTCTTTTCATAATCGATACCTTCTTCTTAGTTGAAACCTTTGGCCACTAATCTAGCCTTGTTTCAAACCATAATACCAAATTCATCTTGCTTGTTTCTAAAGACCCATTTAGTACCAATAACTAAATGGTCATTTGGTCTAGGAACAAGCTTCTACACCTAATTTCTCTCAAATTAATTTAATTCTTCTTACATTGCAATGACCCATGAATCATCTTTTATGGCCTCGTCAATACATTTAGGTTCAATTTGGGAGAGAAAAGCGACGTTGGCACAAAAAGTTTTAAGAGAAGAACGAGTTTGAACCCCTTTCGATGTTTCTCCTATAATTAGCTCCTTACGATGAGCATCTACATATTTCCATTCCTTCGGTAAAGAAAGTTCAGAAGAAGATGCATCAAATTACTATTTGGAGAATGTGTTTCATTTAAATTCAACGCGTCAAAATCAACATCATCATCAAGTTTATTTTTCATAACTTCGGAAATTTTATTAAAAACAACATGAAAAGATTCTTCTATAATCAAAGTTGTTTTGTTAATGATATGAAATGCTTTAGAAAAAAAGATATAGTCAAGAAAAATTCCTTCATCAGATTTTGCATCAAATTTACCTAAGGCATCTTTTTCATTCAAAATAAAACATTTGCATCCGAAAACTTTAAAGTATGAACCATTGGATTTTTTGTTTGCATCCGAAAACTTTAAAGTATGAACCATTGGGTTTTTTGTTGTTCCGCAACTCATACGGAGTCTTGGAAAGTAGTGGTCTTACTAGAACCCTATTCATAGCATAGCATGCCGTATTTATGGCTTCAGCTCAAAAATATTTGGGTAGGCTATGTTTGTTTAACATGGTTCTTGTCATTTCTTGTAAATTTCTATTATTTCTTTCTATTACTCTATTTTGTTGAGGATTTCTTGGAGTAGAGAAGTTATAGTTGTATCCATTAGATTCACAAAATTCTTAGAAATCACGATTTTAAAATTCACCACCGTGATCACTTTGAATTGACGAAATCATAAAACCCTTTTCATTTTGAACAAGTTTACAGAACTTAGAGAAATACCTAAAGCATTCACTTTTAAGTGCCAAAAAATAAGTCCATGTGTATCTACTATAATCATCCATGATAACAAATGTGTATTTGCTACCTCCTAGGCTTGTTGTAGCAATTGGTCCGAACAAGTCCATATGGATCAATTGCAAACGTCTAGAGGTGCTTATTTGGTTCTTAGGTTTGAAGCTTCCTTTTATTTGTTTTCTTAGTTGACATGCATCACACACATTATCTTTGACGAACTTGATATGAGAAATTCCTCTTACAAGTTCTTTAGATGAAATTTGATAGATTAGTTTCATGCTAGCATGACCTAATCTCCTATGCCAAAGCTAAGTATCATCATTTAAAATCAAAAAGCACATTTCATTACAAAGATCATTAATCTCGATAGTGTATACATTATTTTGTTTTAGGGCAATCATAGATATGTTTTTGTATAGTTTTTCAATAATACAAACATTAGATTCAAATCTAATGATATATCTTTTATCACATAATTGACTAATACTCAAAAGGTTATGCTTTAAACCATCAACTAATAATACATCTTCAATAAGAAGGTTGGATTTGTTACCTATGGTTTCTTTGCCAATGATTTTACCTTTGTTGTTGTCTCAGAATGTGACATATCCTTCGTCTATGCTGGTGAACTTAGAGAAATAAGATAGATCTCCGGTCATATGCCTTGAGCATCCACTATCAAGGTACCATATCTTACTCCTAGCTTGTGATGATACTTTTTTCTACAAAAAAAAGATGATTTTTAGGTACCTATTTGACCTTGGGTGCCTCAAAAATTGATCTACATAGCTTATCAGATTACATTGAGTCACTTGAGGTTCTTTTAGGAACCCAAATCAATCAACGTAGACAACATTTCCTGAATGGACAATGATAAGCTACATGCCTAAATTTACAACAAAAGTTATATTTGTTTCGGGGTGAGACTTGCAAAGTAGGGCCTTTAACAAAGGTGGTTAGATTTTAGTGAGAGCTACTCACAAATCCGATTCCGCCATTTCTATGAACATGACCCTTATTGATAAGGATCATGTTCAAGTAATTGCTTCCAACCTCAAATTGTTTTAAGGTTTCCTTGAGGAGTAAGTTATCATTTCTAAGTGTTTTCCTCTTCCGTTGAGGCCATCGACATCCACTATCGATCTTCCTTTAATATCCAAAGATCAACCTCCTTCTTACACCCCTCTTCTCCTTTTCACAAGTTTAGGAGACAACCTTTACAAGCACACACTCCTCTCTAAATAGAATTCTAAGTTTAAGTTAGAGGAGGAGATTTCTCAAGAGATTTCTATAGAATTTTCTCACTTTTAATCTCTTTGTGCTTGTGTGTGTTAACCAAGGATGAGAAGGGTATTTATAGGCTTCATATTGATTCAAACTCGGAGCCTAAAAAGATCTCATCCTAGGTTTCCTGAGCACTAGTGGTACCACCGTCGTTCCTAGGTGGTACTACCATTGCAGGATCTGACTCTAGGCGATACCATCGCTGAACAGGGGCGGTTCCATTGTTGGCAGCATTACTGCCGACGGTACCACCACTGGCAGCATTACTGCCAGTGGTACCACCGCCCAACCTGGGTGGTACCACCATCTATATTTCCTGGGGTGTTGTTCCCTAAGCAGTGCCACCGTTGGCCAAGGTTTCAGCACCCCGGTTAGGCATTAAATCTGGCTCAAACCAACCCAAGTTCGGGCTCAATTGGCCCCTAACAGAGTTGATGGGATTACCTCCCAATCCCAACTCTAATTATGCGCTAACTATAATTCCTAAGACATATTCTAAGCAAGATAAGTCTGATTTCTTCTAGCGATCTTTTGGCGAACTTCCGACGATCTCTGGAAATATTCCAGCAGACTCCCGGCAAGCTCCTAAACTTCACAATGATCTTCTTGGCGAGTTCCGACAAGCTTCTTTGGCAAGCTCCTGGACTTCTCGGTTGGTTCCGACAGAACTTCCGACGAACGTCCGGACTTCTAACGAACTCTCGAACTCCCAACAAAATCGCATTCTTGACTCCAGGACTTCATTTTGCTTTATGCCATGCTATCATAGTTAATCTTGCACACATAAAAATATACTTCGATCTAGACAATTATTACTAAGCATGAATCATGTCGTCTGACATGTCATTGGTCCATCGATGCTTCGTCTGATTCTTCGGCGCATCGTCCGATCTTGTGGCCTATTGCCCAATCGGCCAATTGATCTCCATAACTCTGATATCATTGGCATAATATCTACTCTTCTTGGCCTAATGCCCAAATCCATGGCCTGAAGTCTTCTATCGATACATCGACCAATCCTCCAGCCCAATATCCAATCTTCTAACATGTTTTCCTCTGGCCCAACATGATTCTTCCTACTTTAATTATCTTTCCCCAATTGAAGCATCCTACGTCACTCAAAATACAGATTAAATCATAAACACTTATCAATTGGTTTCATCGTCAAAATCCAAGATTCAACAAATCCAACCACCTTTGTTAAAGGCCCTACTTTGCATGTTCCACCCCAAAAGAAATGTAACTTTTGTTACAAATTTGGGCATGTAGCTTATCATTGTCCATTTAAGAAATATAGTCCATACAAATTGATTTAGGTTCCTAAAGGAACCGTAAAGAACTCCATACAAAATGACAAGTTAAGTCAATCGATTTTTGAGGCACCCAAGGTCAAATGGGTACCTAAAAATCATTTTTTTTTATAGAAATATATACCATCACAAGCTGGGAGCAAGAGATGGTACCTTAATAGTGGATGCTCAAGACCGGAGATCCAAAATAACTTATAAAGCTCTCTAGCCAAAAATAGAAAACACAAAGAGAAGATCGTTAGAATTAAAATAAGATCATGTTTGATGACTTGATGATGCAATCATTATTTGAAATCTTAAGTGATAAACACTTGATCATATCTCTCAATATTTAAAATATGAGAAATTTTATACATGAACTCCTTTCTCATAGTTTCCGGATTTTTGGATTTCTTGACATTTGAAAAATGAGTCTTCATTTGCTATTATTACAAAAAGGGAAATATGATTCATGGAACATTGATATGATTGGTCTTTTATGAATTAATAATTTCAATAAGAGTTCTCCCTCCCATTTATGAAAATTGATTTTATATGAGATTATGTTAATATTCATGATGTAATCTTAGAGTTTATTGATACGAAACATTAATTAGTCGATATTTTTACAAAGCCTTTAAGTGAAGAACAATTTGATTTTATTAGAAAAGAATTAGGAATATTAATTTATCCGAATGCATGAATTTGTTAAATTTCATTTTCGGACTTTCTTGATTCTTTGGATCACTCACTTAAATCATGATCCTATAGTATGCGCAATGAATAATATGCATTTTCCCATACGAGTTTTATACAAAGTTTGAGTACAAATTTAATATCATGAATCATAAACTTATGGTATGCATTTTTCGAATACAAGTTTTGTACGATGTTTGCATACAAATTTTATATGATGAATCATGAGCTTATGGTATGCATTTTTCGAATAATAGTTTTGTATGATGTTTACATACAAATTTTATATGATGAATCATGAACTTATGGTATGCATTTTTTGAATACAAGTTTTATATGATGATTGAGTACAAATCCTCTCCTCTTATGATACAAAATTTACATAATGATGTAAATAAGGTTGTGTGCTTCAATAAACATTTTGCAAGTTGGAATCACCTCATGACAGCACCACACAACAATGTGAGCAATACTCACTGCCAGTGGGCGATGGCATCACCTAGCTAGCGGTAGAACCACCAGTTGTCACGGGTGGCAGGCGATAGCACCGCCCAGCTAGCGGTGCCACCGCTCGCAACCTGCCCCTTATAAACACCAACTTAGGACCAGCGGTAGAACCGACCCCAAGCCCTCCTACATACCTTCCTCACACCTCTAAACACCTCTCCACCCCTCATTCTCCTTGATCCTCCTCTAGAAACTCAAGGAAACCCTCCTCTTCTTCAAATCTAAGGATCAATCCCAACCTTTCAAGAAGATCACTGCAAGGATAATTCTCAAACCTCTTCTCTCAATTTATTGATAGATCTTGCCTCTTATGTGTAGTTCTTTCATTATTTATGTGTTTAGTCTCATAGCTTCTAGAAGATCGTCTAGGGAAAAAGGGAAGAGGAGATTAGATGAAAATTATGGTTCCCTACTTTTTGATTCTCATCAATATGCCCTTAAATTTTCATCCATAGAATCTAGACATGTTCATAAGGGTAAATATGTTGATTTAGATGAAATAAGTGATTTAGAACTCATTCAATGGTTTTCTAAACTAGACATTCTCCCAATCCTTCAAATGAGTGAACCTATCTATCATAGACTTGTTAGGCTATTTTACAACAATTTACATATAGAGGAAAACGAAAGGGTATCTACCTATCTCTTAGGACATCATATACCCATTACGGATAGCTTAATTTGCAACATCATAGGAATTACAGTAAAAGAAAGATGGTGTTATTTTATAGGACAATGGGATGAAGAATTAGTTAGGACTACTTACATTGATGCCTTAGGAACAATTTTTGGTAATCCTAACCTAACTATTCTTCCAAAAAGCTACAAACATTTACTACCTTTAAGCACCAAAATACTTCATCACATACTAATAAGTATTATTCTCCCAAAACAATATCATCATGATGAAGTATGCCAAATGGAATTAGGCACTATGTATTGGATTATGAAGGGACATAATAATTGTTTTGGTTACCTAATCCAACAAAACATGATTGAACTATTAGAAAAGGACATGATGCTTCCATATGGTAGCCTAATCACAAGACTACTCTATGCCTATGATATTGCTATCACACTTGACGAAGAAGTGATAAAACTAGATAGATTTAGCATCATAAATAGAAACCTACTTCGACGGTTGAGATGTACATTCAGAAATTGCATATAGGTTATACTTCTTAGAAGGACTGATCCTCTCCAACCAGAACCAGAACCTGAAACACCAATTTTTAGGGATAATCAATCTCCTCCAACTGGTCCCTTTGAGGCATCACCTCCAGTAGAGCAAGCACCTCCCTCATCTATCGATGACATAGGGACTTAATTTGATTGATTTAAACAACGTCAAGATAAACTTGAACAACGTCAAGATCAAATTTTAACTGAGTTGCAGCAGATTCATCAACAGCTTAATACCTTGTTCAGACATTTTGACTTGCCACCACCTAAATAAGCTATGTATGTATTTTTGTTGAAAACAAAGGGGGAGAAGTGGACGAAATCCCTCTCCTTTATTCTACCTACTTTGATGTTGTAATTCTATGTTGTTTACCTTATTGTTATAAACTTAAAATGCTGTTTACTTTGATGTTGGAATTTTATGGTTTGATGCTGAAAATTTCTAGGATGTTGTAATCTTTTTAAACGATGAGCATGTTATCATACAATGATGTAATATTGTGTTTGATGCTGAAAATTTCTATGATGAATTATAATCTCTATTGAATATTGAGAAGTTTTAATCATACATGATGCAATATCAGATTCTTAACTTTTGAGTGCTACAAGCACTAATGATATTACCTCATGCAAGTAGTGATGAAAGGCTATGACAAAATATTTTATAAATGCATGAAAGTGTTTATATATTTAAATATCTTGATGTTTGATACATGGAAGTCATTGACAAATGCATCTCTCACAAATTTCACTCTTATGAATTTTTTATTGAGAAATGGATTTGATGTAATGCTCTTCTCACTATGAAGTTTTATTCGTAAATTTCTCCTTCATATGATACTCCTCTCCCATGAATTCATCCTTATTCTTCTCATGAAAAATGAAGGAATACCAATGGATATCTTAATCCTTAAAAAATGGATATCTCGATCCTTTTCATGAATCTCTTCTCTTTGTCAAAATGAAAGCATGTTTTAAAGAAAACTTATTTATCATTTTTAACTTGATTCAAATCATTTCACAAATCTAGTTCTTAATGAATTCCCTCCTTACTTTCTTTCCTCTTCTTCATGCAAAATTGTTATGACAAAGGGGGAGAAGTTGATGGAATCTATCGCTTCAATGTTGATAACATTTAATGATGAGAACTTTTGAGAGTGAAACTTGCTTGAATTTTTTTTACCACACTTACATGTTTAATTGTTCTCCTTTTTGTTGATGACAAATGAGGAGAAATAATACCAAAATGTAGTAAAATTGATGACAAATATATGCAATACATTTTATCATATATACTTGAAATGTTTGCTTGATAAATTTCTTTCTTTATGATAAGATATCTAGAGCTTAACTTGCTATTTTACAATTGATATCTTGCCAAAGAATGATGAATTGCTATCTTTGTCAACTTTCATATTTGAAATATCATACTTGAAAATGGATGTCATGACTTGACATCATGCTTGGCATTGTATTTTGAGAAGGTTAGATCATGATAGGAATCATTATGTGCATGTTGATAAGTTTAATGAACTTATCTTATCAGTTTGTTTCTTAAATTCAAAGGCCTTGAATTCAAGAATGTCTTTTCTCAAGTATGGCATATAGATAGGGAGAGTTAAGATTAACTCCGTCATCAATTAATTGTCATCATAAAAAAGGGGGAGATTGTTGAATCTCGGATTTTGATGATGAAGTCAATTGTAATTTGTTTGATCTAATCTATATGTTGAGAAAAGTGTGCAGGATAAATTACGATAGCAGTAAGATATAAAGCAAGTGTTGTGCTGGAGTCAAGATCAAGATCTCATTAGGAGTTTGAGAGTTCGTCATAAGTCCAGACGTTTGTCGGAAGTTCTGTCGGAACCAACCGAGAAGTCTAGGAGCTTGCCAAAGAAGCTCATCGGAACTCGCCAAGAAGATCATCGTAAAGTCCAGGAGCTTGCCAAGAGTCCATCGGAACATTACTTAGAGTTCCTTGGATGTTCACCAGAAATACGTTGAAAGCTCGCTAAAAGAGCAATTGATGCACCGAAATAAGAAGCGCTGTAATTATATCTTAGTTATTGTAGTTAGGATTAGGAGATAATTGCACTAACTTAATTAGGAGCCAAATGGACCTTTAATAAGGCTGAATTGGGCCGAATTGCGTAACTAATTTAGCCTTTGAAAACTTGGCTGGCGGTGGCACCGCTTGGAAAGCAATGCACTGGGTTTTCTGGGCGGTGGTACCACCAAGACTGGGTGGTGGTACCGCTAACTATGAAAGCTACCAGCGGTGGTACTGTCCTTGTCCGACAGTGGTACCACCCAATGTTAGATCAGCGATGATAATACTACCTAGTAACGGTGGTGGTACCGCTAGTACCCTGGATTCTAGGGATGTGATACTTTTTTACTCCAATTTTAAAGTCATTGGGGCCTATAAAAACCACACCCTTTTCTGCATAAAAGGGCATGAAAGTATTGGCTTATCTTGAATTCTTAAGTCTTAAAAGTGTTGCAAAAGCTAGAAAGAGTTCTCCATCTCTTAGCCTTGTAACCATCTAAGAAAGAGGAGTGAGACTTATAAGGGTTATCTCCTAAACCCGAGAAAAGAAGAAATCCCTATAAAGAGGTGTTCGGTCTTCACCTATTAAAGGAAGGTCTTTAATGGATGCCAGTGACCTTATCAAAGGAGGAATCCGAAAGTGGATGTAGGTCACATTGACCGAACCACTCTAAATTCTGGTTTACTTTTCATTTGTGCATTTTACATTACTGCAAATCTCCTTAATCTTCTCTTGCACTTTTAAGAAAGCTTTCAAGTTCAACTTCTCTTCGAAACGGATTGAATCAAAACCATTTTCATCGGAATTAATTTTAATTGAAATGAATATTTTTTGAAATCAGGAAAGTTTTTCGCTGCACTAATTCACCCCCCCCCCCCTTAGTGCCGCTCTTGATCCTAACAGGAAGATCACGTGGGTCAATCAAATTGCCTCATGTTTACTGACTTAATATTATCGAGAGAGTATATTTGGTTTGGTCTCCTATGATGTGTCACACAAATACATATTTAATATATATCTACATCGTATGCGAATATATATACAAATCTAATATGTGTATAAACAATCATACATCACATGAGCAATCACACCAGATAATCATGGACCATAGCCTAATATGATCAAGCCCGAACCAATAGGCCCAATAACTCACATCATGGTTTATGTGTACATCGGTGTATCTCCATGCGTTGTGATCGTCCATCTCGTTCTCGTCGGTTCCGTCGGCATCTCAGTGCATCACCATGCGTAATGATCTTTTGTCGCATCCTCGTGGGTCCCGGTATTACCTCCACACTCCCATTATGCCTCCTCGTGTAATTACAACATAATCATAGATACACAGGCCCGACAATGAATAAGAAAAATAGAGACTCGTAGGCCTCAATAATAGTAATAATAATAATAATAATAATAATCACATCACATAACACGATCTATAATCATCCATCCACATCACATATCATATGTACACATCATTATATAGGACTACTAGATAAATAATAAAATATAATTAAACCATTTAACTAACTAATTATTTTTTTAAAATTTAGGACATGTATGGAATTTTTTAAATTATGAAGGGTATTTAGGTAATTTAAAAACTATGGAATTTTTTAAATTCATAGGGGTAAAAATGTCTTTTCTCCAAAGAACCCTGATCCGTTCCCCTACCTCAATGTTGCAATTGCCACCACCTCATCGGCCTTGCCCGCGAGCGTAGTGCCCACAAGTGTGCCCTTGTTGGCACCGCTGCGGGCGAGTGCCGCCCGTCGCAAGCGGCTCGACCGTGGGCGTTGTGCCCATGGGCATCGCTATTGCGGTCACCGCTACAAGTGGCCTGCCTGTGGGCGCCTAGCCCACATGTGCTACTTGCTGCAAGCAGGCCATCAGCCACCTATAGCCCCTACACACAGGTGGCCAATTGCCGGTGGCTAAGACGAGAGCTCCCAAGCACACAAGTGGCCTGTTGCCAGTGGCTAGGCCAAGAGATCCCAAGGGCTGCAAGCAGCCTTTGGCCAACTTACGAGAGCTGCAATAGTTGCTGCCCTCTCTTGCCTTTTGCATCAATAATTTTGACATCAAAAGTCTTTCTAAAACATAACACATGAAGTTTAAAAACCAATCTTTTGCACAAACAACTTGGCTCTAATACAACTATAGGGAAATCTAGGGGGCGACATCATATGCACAACAAAGAATAAAAAAAAAAATCCTATATTTTCTAAGAAAAAAAGGTGTTCGTCGTCGTGCAAAGATTGGTGCATAAAATCCTACGAATCTAAAAATCACATGTGAGATAGTTGTGTTATCTAGGGAGATCGTATATCTCTAAATTCTTATCGATCTACTCGAGTCTCGCTCTAATTGGATTCTCCCATAGAACTCTTTTTCTCTCAGAATGACCCTAGCTAAGGATTTCTCGAAGTAAAAACACATGGGATATTCTTCTCATGACACCGAGAACGGATGATCCTATATCAACACTCAATAGCGCTCGTAAGGTTGGCTACCACTCTTAATAATCGACTGTACTAGATCTAAAACTTCCAGACCTATAAGTCCAATATCAAAGAGTGGAGTACTCATATAGGACATCCTTGGTGTCTCAATTCTAAGGACTGGATGTAACATCCCATTAGTTCCACATCGGAAGGGGGCAATGTGTATGATTGACTTATATGGGTCTGATGAGTGTGTACTACGTTAACTCCTACTTAAGCATTTTGGTCCATGGTTAAAGGACCAAAATGGAGTTATTAGCCAGTTGGCTCATCAGACTAGGTCGTGACATTTGGTATCAGAGCCGACCTAGCATTTGGGCAGGGTGAGAGGGCTCGAGTAGGAAAGGGCTACCCATGGATGGAGTCGAGAACTCATTATGACGTGGAGCCACCATTGAGTTAAACCTCACATGCACTATGCTAGCGTTCGATCTGGGTTATGTTAGGCCTTGACGAGGATGTCAAGCTAATTGAGTTGGGGATATTGTAACATCCCATTAGTCCCACATCGGAAGTGGGCAATGTGTATGATTGGCTTATATAAGTCTAATGAGTGTACAATATTAACTCTTGCTCTATAGACATCACAAAATATATATATATACAATAAGTATTATAAAGTGAGAAAATATTATAATAATAATAAGTAAAAAGAGTGTGTGTCATGTCACACATGCTTCATCACATGATTAGTTTGTATGGCACCTATGACTAACACATTTAAGTCATAATTTTTTTCAATAATTTTCATTACTTTACAATCAAGCTAGCGATAAAACTTGTAGATTTCTTACTAAGTGCATTAGCTACAATATTGGCTTCACCTAATTGATATTGAATGGTGCAATCATAATCCTTTAAAAGTTCTATCTATCTTCGATGCCTTATATTTTGATCTTTCAGAGTAAAAAGATATTTTAAACTCTTGCGATCAGTAAAGATTTTAAATGTTTGCCCACATAAGTAATATCTCCAAATTTTTAGAGGAAAGATAACTACTACTAACTCCAAATAATGAGTTAGATAATTCTATTCATAACTTTTCAATTGTCTAGAAGTATAAGCAATCATTTTCCCATCTTACATTAAAACACAACCAAGGCTCTTGAAGCATATGTATAAACTATAAATCCATCATTACCACTAAAAATAGTGAGGATAGGTGCATTAGTTAATCTTGTTGAATCTCGAATTTTGATGATAAAATTAATTGATGAGTTTGTGATCTAATATGCATCTTGAGTGATGCGGGAATAGCTTCGATCATGAAGAGATAATTAAAGCAGGAATAATCAAAAGTTAGGCTGGAATGGAACATGTCAAAAGATTGGATGTCGGACCGAAGGAAGGTATATGTGTCGGCAGATGGCTTCATGCCATGAATTCGAGCATCGAGCTATAAGGATCGGACATTACGCCAATCAGACTGGGTGTTGCGGAGGTTAACATGTCGATTGGGCAATACATCACAAGAGAGGACGATGCACCGAAGGTTCGGACAAAGCGTCGGATGAACCAATGACATGTTGGACAACTTAGTATTCTTGCTTGTAATAATTTGTCTAGATCGAAGTAGTTTAGAGGACTAATTGAGTTAGTTTCAGGTATAACCATGACAACTTAATTAGAGGCCAATTGGGCCTATGTTGGGCTATTTTAGGCTAAGAAAAAGGCCCATTCAGCGACCCAAAAGTTGGGTCAGGCGATGGCACTATTGATCCAGGCAATAGCACCGCCAGAGGCTTAGTCTCCAAGACATAATCTCTGAGACTATGTCAGGCGGTAGTACCACCTAAAGGAAAATCTAGGGGACGACATCACATGCATAGTGGAAGAACATTAAAAAATAAAATCCTCAATTTCCCAAATAATTCAGTCAGAACTGACCGTGAGTTATACCTGTCAGAACTCCTTTTGGCTCAGTGAATTATTATCTCCATAATAATTCACTCGACTCATCGATTGCAGATGTACTATGTCACTACGTTGTAGTTCCTAGATGATACAAGGGAATCCAATCCATTAGACCCGTCTGTGCTCAGTTATCATGTACCTATAATCTCTCATCCATCTAATATCCCAGAGATCGTATACCGAGCATGATGTAATCAGACGTATATTGTTTCTAATCGAGTCTTGCTATAATCGAATTCTCCCGAAGAACTCTTTTCTCTCTCAATCCGAATGACCTTTGCTAGGGATTTGTCGGAGCAAAAATACATAGGATATTCCTCTTATAACACCGAGAGTGGACGATCCTCTATCGACAATCAATAGTCCTCGTAAGATTGGCTACCACTCTCGATGACCGGTTGTATTAGATCTTGAATCTCTAGACCTATAAGTCCAGTATCAAAGAATGGAGTACTCATACAGGATATCCTTGGTATCTCAAGTCTAAAGACTAGATACACCACTAGGACTTCGGAATCACTGTCTGATAATAAGGCATCATCAATCATCCAGCATTCCGTAAACGGATCAATCAGTGAACTCATTCTCCAATGAGCACTTGTACAGTATCCCTAGTGTCCCCACACGAGCAACTATAAGACCAATTGCATCCATCATATGGATGGGTATACAACACACTAATCTGTCCGGTTATCTCGTTGTCCCTATCGAGTAACCTATGATCTAGATTATTTAGGATTTATGTTTAAATGTGAATCGGTCTAATTATCATGATCTCACTACGATCTGATTCCCATTGCACAAACCCATGGACATCACAATATATTTAAGCAATAGTTAATATAAAGTAATAATATATCAAAATATAATAATAAATAAAAAGACTGTGTGTTAAGTCACATGTGTCATCACTCACATAATTGGCTTGTAGGATACCTATGACTAGCAATCTTCCACTTGACCTAAAGCCAATCACTTATGTGTTTGATCCCCATCAGACCCCTGTGATGCTCAAAGATAATCTGAGACAATGACTTTGTCAGTGGATCTGCAATATCATCTTCGGATGGAACTCTTTCCATTGCTATATCACCTCGGGTCATGATCTCTCTAATAAGTTGGAACCTCCTCAGAACACTTCTGATGAGACCCGGGTTCCTTTATTTGAGCAATCACCCCATAGTAGTCACAATATAAGGAATCTACTTCTAACTACTTAGCCCAACTTCTAGATTTCGATGAACTTCTTCATCCAGACTCCCTCCTTTGCTGCCTCTGTAGTCGAGTCAGCAGTAGTATCTTGCTTGGAACTCTTTCAGCACATTGCTCTTCAATTCAGGGTGTATACATACCCTAAATTTGACTTACTACCATCGACATCAGATTGGAAACTCGAGTCTATGTAGCCTTCAACCTTGAGGCTACTACCTCCATATACAAGTAAAAGATCCTTAGTCATTCTCAAGTACTTAGGGATACACTTTACTGCTTTCTAAAGCTCCAAGCCTAGATCTGCTTGATACCTGCTCATGACACTCAAAGCATATACTATATCAGGCCTGGTACATAGCATGATGTACATGATAGACCCTATCGCTGAGGCATAGGGTATATTATCCATGTTTGCCCTTTTTTCAGGAGTCTTTGGGGACATACTCCTACAAAGCGATATCGCATGTCTTATCGGTATGAGACCTCTCTTAGAAATTTTCATGTCAAACCTTTTGACAGTGGTATCTATATACCTAGACTAGGACAAGTCAAGCATCCTCTTAGATCTATCTCTATAGATCCGAATTCCCAAGATATAGAATGTTTCCCCTAAGTCCTGGATATGAATCCTTCAAGCTGTATCATATACAACTTCTCCTTGAGGTTGCCATTGTTGAATGTGGTTTTCACATCAATCTGTCAGATCTCATAATTATAGTGTGCTGCGATAGCCAAAATAATTCGGATGTATTTTAGCATGGCTACGGGTGAGGAGGTTTCGCCATAGTCAACACATTGTCTTTGACGATACCCCTTAGTCACTAGTTTTGCTTTATAGGTCTCTATCTTTCCATCTACTCCGATCTTCTTCTTAAAGATCCACTTGCAATCGATGGGTACAATATCCTCAGGTGCATCAACTATGTTCCAAATCTTATTGTAGTACATAAAATCCATCTCAGAATTCATGGCTTCTTGCCACTTCCTAGAGTTTATACTCATAATAGCCTTCTCGTAGGTCTAAGGATCAACATCCTTTATTAGGCTGACAACCTGTGGTTCAACCCATAGTGGGCTTGAACAACCTACAGCCCACCTCCTCTCTTAACCTAGCCTTAAATCCTATTACGGGGGTGTGTGGTGGCTACAAAAAGGGGCAAAAAAACTGCAGTAGCAAGGGCAAAAATTGTTACAGCAACTTGATTCAGAAAAGAGGAGAACAAGGCAGTAAAACAAGAGAAAGAAAGGGAAGAAGACAAGGACAACACAGTGAGACTGTTCTTAATCATCTAATGTTTTCATCTTAGGTTATATCAAATCTACAGTAAATTCTTGCTGTGATTACTTGGGAAGAATTTAGATATTATGCACAGTAACGTGATCCTTGTATCCCAGTTATTCTCTTGTGATTGTTACTAGGGTTTTGGGTAAGAGATTGAGATTTGTATATTCATTATTCTTATAGTGGATTATCTCTAGTTTGCCCCATGGTTTTTACCCTTTATATTGGAGGGGTTTTCCACATAAAATTTGGTGTTCTATTTTATTATGTTTTTTATTTAATTTTACTGCGTGTTATGGCCTGCTAGTATTTGTTCCTATATACAAGTTTAGTTCTTCTTTATATCTCATTAACTAGTATCAGTGTAGGGTTTTGGTGATTTAAGTTTTTGTGTTTGAACATGGAGGCTGGTAGTGTTTTCGCATGATTAGTTTGAATGAAAATAATTGGATGATATGGAAACCAAGAATGGAAGATCTCTTGTATTGTAAAGATTTGTATGGACCTTTGTAGGGGGATAGTGCAAAACCCACAACTATGACGGATGATGAGTGGATGATGTTAGATCGAAAAACAGTTGGGTTTATTCGACAATGGCTTGATGATAGTATCTTTCACCATGTTTCTATTGAAATTCTACATATTCTCTTTGAAAAAAGTTGGAAGGTCTCTATGAAAGAAAAATAGCCGGTAACAAAGCTTTCTTAATAAAAAAACTTGTGAACCTGAAATATAAAGAGGGTGCTTCTATTATTAAGCATTTGAATGAAATGCAGAGTATCATTAATTAGTTATCCTTTGTGAAAATGTCTCCGATGATGAGTTGCAAGCATTGTTACTTCTCAATTCATTGTTAGAAAGTTGGGAGACACTGATGGTTTTCCTCAGTAATTTTGCACCATATGGTGTTGTCACCATGAGTCAAGTAACAAGCAATTTCTTAAATGAGGAGTTAAGAAGAAAGAATTTAGTAATATCTCGGAATGATTCACAGGAACTTATCTTAGAGAATAGAGGAAGGTCAAAGTCTTGAAGAAATTTATGCATGAGTAGAAGCAAGTTAAGATCAAGAAAAGATATTATTTGTTATAATTGTGATGAGAAAGGATATTACAAGAACCAATGTAAGCAACCTAAGAAGAATAAGAAAAAGAGAAAAGAAGTAGAGTCTATAAAGTCAAAGGATAATACTACAACTATAGTGCAGGGTGGTGATTATTTGATTTTGTCTCCTTCTAATGATATTTTTTCTTATGTGTGTCACGATCTAAAGTGGGTGATTGACACAGGTGCTTCTTATCATGCTACACTACAAAGGGAGTTTTTTGTTACCTATAGGTCTGAAAATTTTGGTGTTGTCAAGATGAGCAACTATGACATGGCAAACATCATTGGTATGGGTGATATTCACATAAAGACCAACCTTGGCTACAAGTTGGTGCTTAAGGATGTGAGACATATAGTTGACTTGAGGCTAAATTTAATTTCAATTGGAAGGCTAGATGATGAATACTATAATAGCATATTTCACAAAGGATAATGAAAGCTCAGTAAGGGTTCTCTTGTTATAGCTAGTGGAAAGAAATGTCACACTTTGTACAAGTTGCAGGCCAAAGCTTGTGATGAGCAATTAAATGCTACAAAGAAAGGCTTTAGCATAAAGTTGTATAGGTGATTGGGACACATGAACGAGAAGGGGCTGTATGCTCTTTTTAAGAGAGAGGTATTGCTAGACCTCAGAGATATACATTTGAAGCCTTGTATTGATTGTTTGGCCGGTAAACAACATAAAGTTTTATTTGCTAATCCTGCTATGTCTAGATAAATACATGCCTTAGATTGTGTTTATATAGATGTATGTGGTTCTTTTAGGACAAAAACTTATAGTGGATTTGTTGATGTTCCTGGTATAAGTGGTGCACTTTATTTTGTCACTTTTATAGATAATTTTTTCAAGAAAGTTTGGGCCTATGCTTTGAAGACCAAAGATTAAGTTATTAATGTCTTCAAAGAGTTTCATGTTAGGGTTGAAAGGGAGACCGAAAGGCAATTGAAATGCATAAGATCATATAATGGTGGTGAATACATCGGATTATTTAATGATTATTACAGGTCATATGGATCTAACATGAGATGACAATTCCTGGTACACCTTAGCATAATGCTATTGTAGAGAGGATGAACCGCACTATAATGGAAAAGATCAGATGTATACTTTCACAGGCCAAGCTACCCAAAAAGTTTTCGGATGAGGCTTTAAGGACTACAATTGATGTGATCAACTTATCACTAGGTACAACCCTAGATGGTGATGTTGCAGAGCATGTATGGCCAGGGAAAGATGTTTCCTATAAACATTTGAGAGTGTTTGATTATCATTCATTTACATATGTTCTATACAATGAGAGGTCCAAGCTGGATGGTAAGACTAAAGAATATATTTTTCTTGGCTACTCATATGATCATTTTGGTTACAGGATTTGGGATCTAGAAAAACAGAAGGTGTTTAAAAGCAGAGATGTAGTTTTCTTTGGGGATCAAACCTTTGAGGATTTGAAGAAGAAGGCACCAGCCAAGACTAATGCAGAAGGATTAGTAGATTGTGACCCAATTACTCCTCCAGTATATCTGGGTGATGGGGGAGATGTGTAGGAAGATGGTGTAGAGCCTGATGTTAATCTACCTGTAGGACTTGTTGAGCAAGAAGAAGTTGGAGAGCAACTTCCTATAGAACCTTAGTTGAGAAGATCTTCTAGACAACGTCAACCTTCCAAAAGATACTTTACAGATGAGTATGTGATGCTTACTGATGCAGGTGAACCAGAGAGTTACCAAGAAGTAGTTGAAAGTGAGCAGAAAAATAAATGATTAGTTGTCATGCATGAAGAGATAGATGCTCTTCAGAAGAACCACACTTATGATTTGGTGCTACTACCAAATGAAATGAAGGCCTCAAAGAACAAGTGGGTTTTCAGGTTGAAGACTCAAGAATATTATTCTCAACCAAAGTACAAAGCTAGATTGGTTATGAAAGGCTTTGGTTAAAAGAAATGTATTGACTTTGAAGAGATATTTTCTCCTGTTGTTAAAATATCTTCTATTCATGTTGCTCTTGGTATTACTACTAGCCAGGACTTGGAGGTTGAGTAGTTAGATATGAAGACAACTTTCTTTCATGGTGATTTGGAGAAGAAAATTTATATAGAGCAACTAGAAGACTTCAAAGTCAAAGGTAAAGATAACTTTGTCTGCAAGTTGTGGAAGAGCTTGTATGGGCTAAAGCAAGCTCCAAGACAATGGTACAGAAAGTTCGATTCATTTATGACTGAAAATGGATACAAAAGAATAGCTTCAAATCATTGTATATACATCAAATGGTTTGGTGAGAATTTTATTATTCTCTTACTTTATGTTGATGACATGCTTATTCTTGGGAAAGATATGTCTACAATTAATAGGTTGAAGAAGGAACTACGTGAGTCCTTTGTAATGAAGGACATGGGGCCAGCAAAGTAAATACTAAGCATGCAGATTTTTCATGACAGAAAAACTAAGAAGATTTGGTTGTCATAGGAGAAATACACCGAGAAGATATTGGAAAGGTTTAGTATAAGCAATGCAAAGCCAGTTGGTTCTCCACTTGTAGGTCACTTCAAGTTGTGCTCAGAACATAGTCCATCACATGATGAGGAGATGGACAAAATGCAAAAGGTTCCTTATGCTTTAGCGGTTGAAAGTTTAATGTATTCGATGGTATGTACAAGGCCGGACATCGCATATGCAATTGGTGTTACTAGCAAATTTCTTGCAAATCCAAGCAAAGTGCACTAGGTAGTAGTGAAGTGGATTTTTAGATATCTCCAAGAGGGCTCTAAGATTTGTTTAAGCTTTGGAGGTGGACCACTTGTATTGACAGGTTACATAGATGCAGATATGACAAGAGATATAGATACAAGGAAGTCCACATCCAGTTATGTACTTACTTTTGTAGGGGGAGTTATGTCATGGCAATCCAGATTACAAAGATGTATTGCTCTCTCTACCACAGAGGTAGAATATATTGCTGCTACAGAGGTTTGCAAAGAAATGTTATGGATGAAATAATTCTTACAATAATTGGGGATGAAACAGAAAAATTATGTGGTGCATTGTGACAATCAGAGTGTCATCCATTTGTGTAAGAACTCAATGTTTCATTCCAAGTCAAAGCATATAGATGTCAGATACCACTGGATTCGAAATGTATTTAAAGAGAAGCAGTTGCAGCTTCAGAAAATTTACACAGATGATAATGGAGCATATATATTGACAAAGATCTTACCAAAAGAAAGGCAGGAGATATGTTGACAACTAGTTTGCATGGCTTCATATTGAGGAGTCATGAGACAGCCTCCCTTATGGGCTGAAGGGGGAGGTTGTTGGTCTGACAGCCCGTGGTTCAGCCTATAGTGGTCTTGAACAGCCCACAGCCCACCTCCTCTCTTAATCTAACCCTAAATCATATTAGGGGGGTGTGTGGTGGCTGCAAAAAGAGGCAGAAAAACTGAGCTGCTAGGGCAAAAATTGCTGTAGCAACTTGATTCAGAAAGGAGGAGAACAAGATAGTAAAAGAAGAGAAAGAAAGGGAAGAAGACAAGGAAAATGCAGTGAGACTGTTCTCAATCATCCAGTGTTTTCATCTCAGGTTAGATCGGATCTACAGTAAATTCTTGTTGTGATTACTTGGGGAGAATTTAGATATTATGCATAGTGACATGATCCTTATAACCTAATTATTCTCTTGTGATTGTTACTAGGGTTTTGGGTAAGAGATTGAGATTTGTATATTCATTATTCTTATAGTGGATTATCTCTAGTTTGCCCCGTGGTTTTTACCCTTCATAGTGAAGGGGTTTCCCAAGTAAATCTTAATGTTCTATTTTATTGTGATTTTCATTTAATTCGGTCGTATGTTATGGCCTGCTAGTATTTATTCCTATACAAAAGTTTATTTCTTCTTTATATCCCATCATCCTCAACATCTTCTTCTCTAATATGTCCCACATATCTCTCAGGAGGATGGGATACTTTGTCGAACCTATGTAAAGTTAAAAATTGTGTTAGGTACTTGAACAGAATCAGGCTATGGAATGGTGCTTGAGCTAGGTTCTCCAACCTTGCTCAACTCTATTATGCTCCCACTATCTCCACAAAGAATGTGTTCCTTCTCAAGGAACACCGCTCTCTTAGCTACAAAGACCTTTTGATCCTCGAGATGATAGAAATAATACCTATAAGTTTCCTTGGGGTATCCAATGAACTTGCACCGCTCTATCCTCGATTCCAACTTATTGGGGTTGTGTCTTTTAATGGGGGTAGGGTAACCCCAAATCTTAACATCCTTAAGATTCGACTTCTTCCATTTCCAAATCTCATATGGTATAGACACTACTGACTTAGTTGAAACTTTGTTCAGAAGGTAAACAGTGGTCACTAAGACTTATCCCCAGAATGAGATAGGTATGTCAGGAAAACTCATCATGTACTGCACCATATCTAATAGTGTACTATTCCTCCTTTTAGATACACCATTGAGTTGAGGTGTATAAGGATGTGTCTATTGGGATAGAATCTCATGGTCCTCGAGAAACTAGGTGAATTCTGTACTCAAATACTCATCTCCTCGATCTGATCGAAGAGTCTTGATACTCTTTCTAGTCTGGTTCTCCACTTCATTCTTATACTCTCTAGATTTCTCAAAGGCTTTGGACTTGTACTTCATCAAGTACACAACTCCAAACCTATAGAAATCATCAGTAAAAGTAATAGAGTAGGAATTGTTAGGAATGAGTCGGCACTAAGAACAGGGGTGAATTAGTGTAGCGAAAAGATTACGTCGGTTTAAAAATCTTCGTTCGATTAAAATCGATTTTGATGAAAATAATTTTGGAGAGATGTTAACTTTGAAATCATATTCGTAAGCATAATGGAAGTAAAACAAGTAAGTAGTTTGCAGTGAACATAATTAGCAAGAATAGAAATGCAAACCAAGTTTTTATAGTGGTTTGGTCGTTGTGACCTACATCCACTCCGTCGATTCCCCTTCCGTCGAGGCCACCAGCATCCACTAACAATATTTCTTTGATAGGCAAAGATCAACCTCCTTCTTACAACTATATTCTCCTTTTGCAAACTCAGGAGAGAACTTTTACACCCACTTTTTACAAAGCTTCCCTCACACTCTCCCTCAAAATGGTCTCTAAACTTTAGGATGAGAGACTCTATACTTTACAAGGGTTTTCAACTCTAAAAACATAGAGTTTTTATTCACTTTTCATCCTTCTCCATGTAGGAATAGCTAGGATATTTATAGACCCCAAATGGCTTTAAAAATGAAGCCAAAATTTAAATCCCCAATATTTCAAGGTATGGGCGGTACCACCGCC
Source organism: Musa acuminata AAA Group (assembly GCF_036884655.1). NCBI lineage: Eukaryota > Viridiplantae > Streptophyta > Magnoliopsida > Zingiberales > Musaceae > Musa > Musa acuminata. The sequence goes on along the minus strand of NC_088347.1, from coordinate 3,551,321 downwards.
TACATTGGGCGGTATCACCATCTATAGTCTGACATTAGGTGGTACCACTGCCTAGTCTGGTGGTACCACAACCTAGAAGACTATGTCTAGGTAGTACTACCACCTAGACTGGTGGTACCATCGCTTGACACAGTCTCGGAGATTGTGCCATGACGGTTTCACCTTTTTGGTCATTGTTTGGGCCTTTCTCTTAGCCCAACACAACCCAAACTTAGGCCCAACTATCCCCTAATTGGGTTGGCCTAATTCTAATCCCAATTATGTGCTAACTATACATTTTAAGATATTTACTAAGCTAAACAAAGTCCGTAAGTCTAGGTTTCTTCCGATGAGCTTTCGGCGATCTTCCGATGAACTTCCAACGATCTCTTGGCAATGTTCCAATGGACTCCCATCAAGCTCTTGGACTTCATGATGATCTTCTTAGTGAGTTTCGATAAGCTTCTTTGGCAAGCTCCTAGACTTCTCGGTCAATTTCGGTAGAAATTTCGATGAACGTTTGAACTTCCAATGAAATCTCGAACTCCCAACGAAATCACGTTCTTGACTCCGGGACTTCATTTTGCTTTATTCCTTGCTATCGTAGTTAATCTTGCATATATAAAAAGCTACTTTGATCTAGATAATTATTACAAAGCTTGAATCATATTGTTCGGCATGTCATTAGTTCATCAACACTTCGTCCGATTCTTTGGCACATCGTCCTCTCTTGCAATCGATTGTCCAATCGGCTAGTTGATCTTTGTAACTGCAATATCCTTGGTACAATATCTGCTCTTCTTGACCCGATGCCCGAACTCATGGCCTGAAGCCTTCTATCGATATGTCGACCGATTCTCCGGCTCGATGTCCAATCTTCTAACATGTTTTTCTCTAGCCCAACATGATTCTTCCTGCTTTAATTATTTCTCTCTAATCGAAGTATCCTACGTCACTTAAAATGCAGACCAAAACATAAATACTATTAATTGGTTTCATCATCAAAATCCAAGATTCAACAATCTCTCCCTTTTTTATGACAACCAATTAATGACGAAGTTAACCTTAACTCCCCCTATCAATATGTCATATTGATAAAACTCTTGGATTAAAAAATCTAAGCAACTTGTTATCATAAACTTATGCATAACATCATCATACTTCTCTCCCTTTGTCATCAACTTATGCATAACATCATCGTACTTCAGTTTTATCATCATGCAAGCTAGCAAAAATTTAAATTTTATAAGTTTTTAAATTTTGTTAGATGTGCAAGTTTAGCATGTTTTGCTTCTTGTGATAGGCAAGATAGCACTATTGCTTCTCTTGAAATTGCAAGCTAGAAGTCTAGGTGATATTCAAGATAGTAAGATTTTTCTTCTCTTTTGAGAAGTGCAAGCTAGCAATTTTGCTTCCTTTGCAATATTCAAGCTAGCAATTCTAACAAGTTTTACATTAAGTAAGCTAACAAATTTTGCGCCATGCAAGCTAGCAAATTTTACAAGTGTTACTTCTCTTTCAAGTATGAAGGCTACCAAGTTTTTGAAAAAGAATGCAAGATAGCAAGTTAGCAAAATAGCAATGCATCATTTTAGAATATGTAAGCTAACAATATTTGAGATGTTCAAGAAAGCAACTTTTGCTTCTTGAAATATGCAAGTTAGCAATCTTTACTTCTTTAGCATTTTTTTGCATCTTCTTTGAATTGTGCAAGCTAGCAAATCTTTCTCTTTTGAGATGTGCACACTAGTAATTCTTTCTCCCTCTTTGTCATTGGCAAAAAGAAAGGAAGAATATAATTTTATAATTCTTTTTTCATTTACAATAATTTTCAAATTATGACAAAGATAAATAACAAAGATAAAAAAATCAAGTCATGAATGTCAAAATAATTTTTCATCATGAATATTTCATCATTGCGGGCATCAATATCATAAGTTAAAGTATCACATGCATTATTTCAAATCATCATTTATAATTACATCAATATTCCAATCATTATTTCAATCATCGAAAAAGAAAGATCAAGTCTAAAATTCAAGAAATCAAGATAAACCATGATTCATTTTAACAAATCTTCACTTAAATATTTAACGAAAAGAATTCTTAAGAGATCATGATATAGATAAAATTAATTTAATCTTGTAGGAGGACAAGATCTCAATTCATACATATAAAATCGCTCAATTCATTATGAATCATAAAAATTATAATTCTAAAAAATCATGATTCATTTAGATAGTAGATATTAAAAAGAAACAAGGAGAAAATGATCTAAATTTATAGAAAGATTTCAAGTATGAAATATCAAGAAATCAATATCATGAATTGAATTATTTTCTTCTTTAGTAAATGACAAAGAGAAACATAAGAGATCAAATAAGATATCTTGATTCATAAAACATTTCATGTTATAAATCTCAAAAAATCAAGATAAAGCTAATTCAAATTCAAATTGTCACATCAAAATCATTTTCAAGAGATTCATAAAAGATATAGATTTGTTAATTTCTCCTTTTTGAAAATCGATAAAGTTGAGAAAAAGAAATTTTCAAGGAGAAAGCTTTCCTCTTTTTAGTGTTTCAATTCATATTATTGATTTCATATAAGTATGCCACTTTTTCATTTATATCAAATAAAAAACATTCATCAACGTTTAAAATCGAAAAAGCAATTTTCATTACAGTACAAATCGATAAGCCATAAATCACAAAAATCATCTTTCATAATTTCGAAATATAAATTTATTAAGCATGTTCATTATACATAAAATAAAATCATCAATTATCTTCAAATCATTCAACTTGTAAAATCAAGAAAGTCATTTTTAAGAGATTCATAAAAATGATACAAATAGATTCATCAAAATCAATAAGATAGAGAAAACGAATTTTTTTTAAAAATATTTTCTTCATTTTAGTTGTTTCAATTTAAGTGATTGATTTCATATAAGCATGCTCAAGTTTTTTGTATAAAAACTATTCATCATTATTTAAAATCGAAAGAATAAATCTCATCATTGAAATCATCAAGATCAAGAAACCATAAATTATCCAAAAATCATCAATGCTTCAAATCATCATGCATAATTTAAATATAAAATCGTCAAGCATGATACTTACATTATTTCATATATCATAGAGAATCTTTAATCAAAATCGAGAAACAATATGGAAATCAACATGATACACATTAATGCTTCTTAAAAATATACATAGGATTATCATTAGATTTAAATCTAACATTTTATTTCTTTATCATTAAAACATGTAATTTTCATGAAAAATAATTAAACTAAATTTAAAATAACTCATGAAAAGTATCATTTAATTTCGAAATAAACTAATAGGATTTTGATTACGTCATCACCAAAAGCCATTAAGGCGTAGTTTGCCACCTCGCCTTCGTTGATTTTCTCCTCGTCTTTAGATGAGCTCGATTCATCCCAAAGTGGTTCCCTCTTTTTGCGTTCATAACAAGTATTTACGTTCTTTTTGTTCTTTAATTTTTGTTTCATGAACTTTTTAAATTTCATAGTGAGGAGTTCAAGTTCACCATCACTTGAGCTTATGCTCGAGTGGTCTTTAAATTTTTTGAAGTCCGAAATACTTTCTATTCTTTGGAAGGTTGTTCTTAAGTTCGTTTGGTGTCACATGTGTCATAAAACTCATTTCATAGGTCATTAAAGACCCAATTAATTCTTCGAGTGAAAAATGATATAAGTTCTTTGATTCTTGTATTACCATTATTTTTTAATCCTAATTTTTAGAAAGTGATCGTAAAATCTTGTTAATGAGTTTAAAATTAGAAAAATATTTGCCAAGAACTTTTAAATCATTGACGACATCCGTAAAACGGGTATACATGTCAACAATGGTTTCGCTTGGCTTCATTCGAAAAAGTTTAAAATTATGCATCAAAAGGTTTATCTTAGAGTCTTTTACTCTACTAGTGCCTTCGTGTGTGATTTCAAGAGTGTGCTAAATATCGAAAGTTGTTTCATACATAGAAACACGATTAAACTCAGTTTTATTTAAAGCGCAAAATAAAGCGTTCATAGCTCTAGCATTTAAGGAAAAATTTTTCTTCTCCAGATCATTCTATTCTTTCATTAGAGTAGAAGACTTTTGAAATCCATTTTTATTGATATTCCATAAGTTTAAATCCATAGAAAGCAAGAAAACTCTCATTCGAGTTTTTCAATAAGTGTAGTCCATCCTATTGAATATATGAGGATGAACGATAGAAAAACCCTCTTGAAATCTGTAAAGAGTCATTTCTCTTGGGTGTTAAACCAAATAAGAAATGAAGGCTATGATACCAATTGTTAGGAATGAGTCAGCACTAAGAGGAGGGGGTGAATTAGTGCAGCGGAAAGATTACGTCGGTTTAAAAATCTTTGTTCGATTAAAATCAATTTTGATAAAAATCGTTTCGGAGAGATATTAACTTTGAAATTGTATTCATAATCATAATGGAAGTAAAGCAAGTAAGTAGTTTGTAGTGAAAGTAAATAGCAAGAATGAAATGCAAACCAAGTTTTTATAGTGGTTCGGTCGTAATGAACTACATCTACTCCGTCGATTCCCCTTCCGTCAAGGACATCGGTATCCACTAATGATCTTTCTTTAATAAACAAAGATCAACCTCCTTCTTACAACTATATTCTCCTTTTGTAGGCTCAGGAGAGAACCTTTACACCGCCTTTTTACAAAGCTTCCCTCACATTCTCCTATAGAATGGTCTATAAACTTTAAGAGGGACTCTATACTTTAGGAGGAGTGACTCTATACTTTACAAGGGTTTTCAACTCTAGAAATACAGAGTTTTTATTCACTTTTCTTCCTTCTCCATGCAGGAATAGCTAGGGTATTTATAGACCCCAAATGACTTCAAAAATGGAGCTAAAATTTAAATCCCCGAAATTTCAAGGTAGGGGCGGTACCACCGCCTGTAGTTTGACATTGGGAAGTACCACTGCCTAGTCTGGTGGTACCACCACCTAGAAAACTATGTCTAGATGGTATCACCACCCAGACTGGTGGTACCACTGCCTGACATCGTCTCGGAGAGTGTGCCACGATGGTTTCACCAATTTGGTCATTGTTTGGGCATTTTTCTTGGCACAAAACAACCCAAACTTGAGCCCAACTATCCCCTAATTGGGTTGGCCCAATTCTAATCTTAATTATGTGCTAACTATGAATTTTAAGACATTTACTAAGTTTAACAAAGTTTGTAAGTCTAGATTTCTTCCAGTGAGCTTTCGACGAACTTCCGACGAACTTCCAACGATCTCTCGGCAATGCTCCAGTGGACTCCCGGCAAGCTCCTGGACTTCATGACGATCTTCTTAGTGAGTTCCAATAAGCTTTGTTGGCAAGCTCCTGGACTTCTCGGTCAATTCCGGTAGAAATTCCGATGAACGTTTGGACTTCCAACGAACTCTCGAACTCCCAATGAAATCGTGTTCATAACTCCGGGACTTCATTTTGCTTCATGTCTTGCTATCATAGTTAATCCTATACACATAAAAACCTACTTCGATCTAGACAATTATTACAAAGCTTGAATCATGTTGTCTGGCATGTCATTGGTTTATTGACGCTTCTTCTGATTCTTCGGCGCATTATTCTCTCTTACGGCTGATTGCCCAATCGGCCAGTTGACCTCCGCAACTCCAATATCTTTGATGCAATATCCGCTCTTCTTGGCCCGATGCCCGAACTCATGGCCCGAAACCTTCTGTCGATACGTCGACCGATTCTTCGGCTCGACGTCCAATCTTCTAACATGTTTTTCTCCGGCCCAACATGATTCTTCCTACTTTAATTGTCTCTTATTGATCGAAGCATCCTACATCACTCGAAACGTAGATTAAATCATAAATACTATCTATTGGTTTCATCATCAAAATTTGAGATTCAATAGGAGTAACCACCTATGGCATGAGTTGATATGGGTCCACATACATGACTATGTATAAGTTCCAGCAGCTTAGTGGCTCTCTCTCTAATTCCACTAAAAGGAGGGTTGGTCAGTTTTCCACGAAGGCAAGGCTCGCAAGTTGTATATGACTCATAGTTGAATGGATCTAAATATCCATCCTTTAGCAATTTTTGAATCTTTCTCTCATGGATGTGACCTAGCCTACAATGTCATAGATTCACTACTCACCTTATCTCATTTCCTATTGGACACACTTACATTCATGATATGTTTAGTAGTGTCTAGTATAAATAAACCATTATGCAATATTCCTCTTGCCAATCTCCTCGGCTTTACTAGAATTTATAATAAATTATAGATGTGATAAGCAATACCGGTATCCAATATTAATGCTCTCTCATAAAAATCTGACAACTGGAGACTGATCATAAATGTACTTGAAGCTTCTCTAAGCTTCTGTTTTACTCTCTCTACAAGGTACTCTTTGTAGTTCCGTTTCCCGTGCCCATCTTTACTACAGTGGAAGCACTAGTCTTTGTCCTTTGCCCGGTCTTTCTTAGCAACCTTTGCTTTACCCGGTCTACCCTTGCCCTTGCCCTTTTTAAGAGACTTTTCTACTTTCCTTTTCTTTCTGGTCTCACCAATATAGAGAACTGGCTTCTCTTTCTTGATAATGCTCTCTGCCTTCTGAACATATTGAGGAGTTTAGGGAGAGTCACCTTAAGTTTGTTCATATTAAAATTCATTATGAATTGTGAAAAGGAATCTGGTAGGGACCAAAGTACAAGATCCACACAAGTTATACTCTAGGACCATTCCTAAACCTATGAGTTTCTCTATTCACTCAATCATCTTTAGGACATGGTTCTGAACTGGTGTCTCCTCATTTATCCTAGCGCAGAAGAGGCTCTTGGATATCTTATATCGTTGAGTCTTTTCATGTTCCTCAAACAGTTTGTGGATATATAGGAGAATGGATCAAGCATTCATCTTTTCATGTTGTCTCTATAACTCAGGAGTCATAGAGCCCAACATATAACACTGAGCAAGAGTGGAGTCATCAATGTACTTTACGTAGCGAGCGATCTCATCCTCGTTTACCCCTTCCTCGGGCGTAGGAATTACTGTATCAAGGACGTATATGATTTTCTCCACCATGAGAATAATTCTCAAGCTACAGAGCCAATCCATATAATTTGGACTAGTGAAACGGTTGACATCAAGTATGCCATGTAAGGGATTTGAAAGTGATATTTTCTAAAAATAAAGATGCAACATAAATAAATAACATACATATTTTATAGAAAATAAATAATCAAGATATAGACTTTTGTCTTAATCTGCTCCCACTATTTTACTGGTGAGTCACACGACACCCTTAGCACATGAAACGAAAGTCTCTAGCAGACTTCTAGTGGGGATCGGGATCCAATTAGCATCTTATTGTAACCTCAAGGGACTCAATCAATCACACTAAGCCCAAAAGGTAGGCAACTCTTGTTAATCACAACTCCTTGTGATTCCCATCCTGTTCGGCCTCCGAACCACCATGGTCTCGAGGGACTCGACCAACCATGATGTTTGGTTAAGTCAACACCATCATTACAAGATGAGACTAATTTGATGATAAACCCTCGAGGGACTCGACCAAGCATATCATGTCCTCAGGTCACCGATAATATCTCTATGTCGCAAGCAAGATAGTGAATCATGATATAGGTGAGCCTCGAGAGACTCGACCAACTCAACCTACACCGAGAATCAGTCCCTACCTATAATGATAGAAGGCCACGTGGGTTAATCTAATTGCCTCATATTTATCGACTTAATATTATCGAAAGAGGAGATTTTGATTTAGTCTCCTAATGTATCGTGTCATACATATACATATTTAATATATATCTACATTGCATGCAAATATATATACATATCTAGTAGATGTATAAGCAATCACAAATCACATGAGCAATTACACTGGATAATCATGGACCATAGCCTAATGTGATCAGGCCCGAGCTAGTGGGCCTAATCACTCACATCAAGATATATGTGTAGCGTGATGCATCTTCATGACCTATGATTGTCCATCTCATCCTCATTGGTTCCGTCGATATCTCAATACATCTCCCGACATCGCGATCGTCCATCTCAGCCTCGTGGGTCCCGCTATCACTTCCACGCTCCTATTGCATCTCCTTTGTAATTACAACTTAATCATAAGTACATAGGCATGACAATTAATGAGAAATAAAATGGAGGCTCGTAGGCCCCAATAATAATAATCATAAGTACACACATCATCACACGATCCATGATCATCCGTCCACATATCATACATCACATGTACACATTATCAGCATGTAGGACTACTAGATAATGATAAAAATAATAATCTATTAAATTTCTTTATTAATTTATATTTTCTGAAATCAAGGATATATAGGGAATTTTCTGAATTATGTGGGGTATTTTCATAATTTGGACAAAGGAAAGAATGTGAATTTTTGAAATTCCTAGACGTAAATCTATCTTTTGCCCAGAAATGGCCTAAGCCCTTTTCTCCCCCTCCCCTGCTGGTTACGATCGTTGTCACCCTATCGATGGCGGCCTGCATGGTGGGGGCGGAGGCACCGCCCTTGGGCGCGTGTGGTGCCGCCGTTGCGGGTGGGCACCCCTATAGGCACCGTCGCCCTGGCAGGCAACTCTTCTCACGGGAGGGTGCCCCTATGGGTGGCCCTACAGGCGGCGGTCGCCCCTGCGGGCTGCACGCCCATGGGCGAGATGCGCTGTGCCCGCAGGCAATGCTTGGGGGTGCCACCGCCTATGCGTCGCAAGCTTCTCTACCTGCGGGCGCCATCGCCTATGCGCCGTAAGCTGCTCTGCCTATAGGCAGCCGGCCACCTGTGGTTGCAACTGCTCGCAGCAATAGTTGCTGCACGTAGGCAACTAGCTAATGGGCTCCTCCCTTGCGGCCATCGTTGTAGGCGGCCTACCTCAACAAAGATGGTAGCAAGGTTGCCATCTTCGAGGGCAGCAAGGGCAGCAATAGTTGCTGCCCTTTCTCGCCTATTGCAACAATAATTTTTACATCGAAAGCTTTGCTAAAACACAAGACATGCAATTCAAACCAATCTATTAGATGAACACCCTAGCTCTGATACCATTGTAGGAAAATTTAGGGGGGCGACATCACATATGCAGTGGAAGAACATAAAAAAAAAAAATCCTCAATTTCCCAAAGGTATGTTCGTCATCATAAGAAGATTGGTGCACAAAATCCATGAAACTTAAAACTACGTAAATGAAAGATTGTGTTACCTAGGGAGATCATATATCCCTGAATCCTTACAGATCTCTAGGAAAGGGTGAAGGAGGTCAAAACTACAAGCCTGCGATTTGAGGTAGAGAGAGGGAGGAGAATAGGAGTGGCAACCAAAAATCTCTAGCCTATGAACCATTAGTTCCCTCCTATTTATAGAGGTCCTAGGATATTGGATCCTACCCTATTTGATATTGGATCTCTATCCAACTACTCAAGCCTCTTAAATTAGTGAATCTCTATCCAATAATCTCTCATGGGCTCTTATTGGATCTCATTCATAGGATCCAATAATTCAGGGGCTTATTGGATATCCAATAAGATAGGGGCTCCGACAGATATCTTATATTAGAACCTCTACTCATTGTAACGTCTATCATATGTGTGTGACCCTCTAGGCCCAATATCGAGCTGGCCATGAGTCATACCTGTCAGAACTTCTTCTGGCTTAACGAATTATTATCTCCGTAATAATTCACTCGACTTATTGACTACGAACATACTAGGCAACTACGCCGCAATCCCCAAATGATATAGGGAATCCAATCCATTAAACCTATCTATCCTCAGTTACCATATACCTATAGTCCCTCATCCATCGAATATCCCAAAGATTGTATACCGGGCATGGTGCTGTCAGACCTATACGGTTTCTAATCGAGTCTCACTCTAATCGGATTCTCTTGAAGAACACTTTCTCTCTCAATCCGAATGACCCTGGCTAGGGATTTGTTTGAGCAAAAATAGATGGGATATTCCTCTCATGATACCGAGAGTGGATGATCCTCTATCAACACTCAATAGTCCTCGTAAGGTTAGCTACCACTCCTGATGACCAGTTGTGCTAGATTTGGAATCTCTAGACTTATAAGTTCGATATCAAAGAATGGAGTACTCATATAAGATATCCTTGGTATCTCAAGTCTAAGGACCATATATACCACTAGGACTATGAAATCATTGTCTGACAATAAGGTATCATCAACCATCCAACATTCCATAAGCGGATCAATCAATGAACTCATTCTCTAATGAGTACCTATATTATATCTCTAGTGTCCCCATATGAGTAACTATAAGACCTGCTGCATCCATCATATGGACAGGTATACAGCACACTAGTCTGTTTGGTTATCTCGATGTCTCTCTCGAGTAACCTATGATCGGGATTATTTAGGATCTATGTTTCAAGGTGAATCGGTCTAATTATCGTGATCTCGTCACGACCCAATTCCCATTGCACATACCCATATACATCATGATATATTCAAGCAACAATTAATAAAAAGTGATAAAATATCGAAATATAATAGTAAAAAAAAAGACTACGTGTCAAGTCACATGTGTTATCACTCACGTGATTGGCTTGCAGGGCACCTATGACTAGCACCACCAGACTAGGCGGTGGTATTGCCTAGTGTGAGGCGATGGTACCACCCATAATAGTCTCCCAAAAAATGTCAGGCGGTGGTACCACCCAGTATTAGTATTGTAAGCAATAGTACCACCCAACACAAGCGGTGGTACCGCTAGGACTTAGGAAACCCGAGATGAGACCTTTTTTGGGTCGATTTTTGAAGTCATTTGGGGTCTATAAATACCCTAGATATTTCAACTTAGCAAAGCATGAATTGAGTAGAAAGGAAAAAAATATTCTTGAGAAAAAAGGTTGTAATCTCTCTTAAAGTGTAGGATCACTTCCTCCTAGTATTCAGAAGTTCGTCTAAAGGGAGAAGTGAGGTCTAAGAAAGAGAGGTTGTAAAGGTTCTCTCTTAAGCCTATCTAAAGGAGAAAGTTTGTAAAAGGCTAATTGATCTTTGCCCATTGAAGGAAGATCGGTAGTGGATGCCAATGGCCTTGAGTGAAGAGAAATCGGGAGTGGATGTAGGTCACGATGATCGAACTACTATAAATCTGGTTTGCATTTACTTTGAGTATTTTATTTTCATTGCAAACTGATTTCTTACTTCCATTATGCTTACGAACGTGTTTTCAAATTAACATTTTTCCGATATCATTTTTCATCGAACATAATTTTTTAATACCAACGTGATTTTTTCGTAAGCACTAATTCACTCCCCCTCTTAATGTCGACTTGGTCCTATCAGTTGGTATTAAAGCCAGGTTCTGTATATAGATTTTGAATTATGAAATATTACTGAAAGAGATTTTGAAAAGTCTTCCAAACCAATAAATGAATGGAATGATTTGGAGAAGAAGACTCTTTCTTTGAATGCTAAAGCGATGAATGCTTTATTTTGTGTCTTAGACAAAAATAAATTTAATTGGGTTTTATTTGCAAAACTGTGCATGATATTTGGCAGATTCTTAAAATCATACATGAAGGCACTAGTAAAGTTGAAGATTCAAAAATTAATCTTTTGATACATGATTTTAAATTATTTCAAATGAAGCCAAGCGAAACTATCATTGACATGTATACTCGTTTTACGGATGTCATCAATAGTTTAAAAGCTCTTGGTAAATATTTTTTGAATTTTGAACTTGTTAATAAAATTTTACAATCACTTTCTAAAAATTAGGATTCAAAAGTAACTACAATACAAGAGGCAAAATACATAAACAAGTTTTTACTTGAAGAACTTATTGGGTCTTTGATGACCTACGAAATGACTTATGTGGCACATGATGAACTTAAGAACAACCTTCCAAAGAATAAGAAGGATTTTATACTTAGAATAAAAGAAGACCACTTGAGTGAAAGCTCAAGTGATAATGAACTTGATCTCCTAACAACAAAGTTTAGAAAGTTCATAAAACAAGAATAAAAAAATAAAGATAAATTTAAAAAGAAGAGATTACCAAAGAAGAAAAAGACACTCAAGGAGACTTGGGATAAATCGAGTACCTCCGAAGATAAGGAGCAAACCAACAAAGACAAATTGGTGAACTATGCCTTGGCGGCTCTCGACGATGAGATAAATGACTCACCCAAAGCTCCTTTAATTTACTATGAAATTACATGATGCTTTTCATAAGTTACTTTTAAATTAGTTAGTAAATAAAATACAAAAAATACAAAAAAATCATGCTTCTCTTTTTAGTGATTTTAAAAAAATATATTAAAATTTTAAGCATGACAATTGCATGTTAACTCCTAGCATTAAACATGAAGAGTTAGATTCACTTAAAAAGAAAAAGCATTACTACAACAAACAAAATGATTTTGATTAAAAATACTTTATATTTAATGAAATCATGTTTGATGATTTAATGATGCATAATGATGTAATGATGCAATAAAAATATTAAAAGTTTTGGTACCGTGCTTGATGATTTTATACTATGCATGAGAATTTGAAGTAATGATGATTTAAAATCTTATGTTGTGTGTTAGGACTCTAGCTAGGAGAGTTCTAATTGAATTTTATTTAAAGGGTCATTCATGTAAAACCTACTTAGTCGACCCCTATTAAAGAGGTAAAGAGGCCAGCTAGGGTTAGGATTAGTTGAGAGGTTGCTTCTTAGAGTGTGTCTTATTAGGAGTTGGTTAGAAATAGGAGTCTTTAGTAGGAGTCATATTAGGAGTTGGGGTTTAGAAGCCCTATAAATAGTCATATATTCATCCTCTTTTCAGAAGCAATAGATGAATCTTTTTAGCAGCCTTTTAGTAGCAACTTGGAGGAAGGAACCCCTATAGAGTTCCAAAGAGGCCGATCTCCTAAAAAGACCAACCCTAAGCTTAGAATCCACTAGGGTTCTAACACTTAGTATTAGAGCAGCATTCTTGGTGTCTCACTGCCATTCCATAGCCACCCATCTGCCCTACACAATCGCCCAAAGCAATTCTCACAATTGCTTAAAAGATCATCACCGAATTCCACCGTCATCTCCACCATGGATCATCCTTTGATCTCCCCGTGAATTACAACAGATTCTGGTTTCCTACCTTACTGCTACTATAATTTAGTTATCCTTATTCAAAAATCCAAAAAAATCGTTCTTATATTGCTGCATAAACTTTTCATCGTAAAGTTTTTATCTCTACGATGAAAGATGCATTGCAGAATTCCAGTCATATAACACAGTTTGTTTGATCTTGATACTGCATTTTTTTCTATCCAAATCTCTACAAAATATTTATGACAGCTTTGAAAATTCCTAGTAGTAGATTTCTCTTTGGTTTCATAAAAAAATTCTAAATATAAACCACCGATCTTTCATGTCCAAACGGCTATATGCACTACATAATTCTAACCGCATAACACAGTTTATTTGATCTTGCTCCTACATTTTTTCTATCCAAATCTTCACAAAATTTTTATAACAGCTTTGACACTTCCTACCAGTAGATTTATTTTTAGTTTCATTAACAAATTCTCAATATAAACTACTGATCTTTTACATCCAAACCGCTAGATGCACTATAGAATTCCAACCGCATAGCATAATTTTTTTGATCTTGATACTATATTTTTTCTATCCAAATCTCTATGAAATTTTTACGACAGCTTTGATACTTCCTAATGTGGATTTTCTTTAGTTTTATCAAAAAATTCTCAATATAAACCACTGACCTTTTACGTCCAAGCTGCCATACTTTAGATGTAAAAATCTGCTGCAGTACCTTTCCGTGATCCTCAATTTTTCTGAACCTTCCACCACCCCATGCCATTAACCCATCAACAGAAAAAAGATAGGGACATCTCTTATCTACAAGCATATGCTATGGCTTCTCAAGATCCAATTAATGCCAAATTTGAAGCATGAGAATCTCGGATTGAATCACGGCTTGAATTGTGGTTAGAGGACAAATTGTGTGCTTTGTTTGTAGAATTCAGAATTGGACAACCATCGAGTCCAACCAAATTTCAATAAGGTGAGAGTTTAGAGAGGCCTCCAGAGAAGAAGGGATAGTCCTCAGACATGCTTTAGCCACGCATGAGGGTGGACTTCACGTGATGGGAAGAAGGAGACCCAGCGGGGTGGATTTCGCGCGCCGAACATTACTTTCACTACTACTAAACATTGGATGATGCTATGGTGGAAATTGCTATCATCCACCTTGAAGAAGATGCTATTCAATGGTACAATTGGCTATAATATAATCATGGGGCTCTGACGTGGAATCAATTTAAAAACGCACTGTTGAATCATTTCGGACCTACGGAGCATGAAAGTATCGATGGACAACTCGTAAAGATTTGACAAACCTCTACGATTGAAGAGTGCCAAACTAGGATTGAGAAGCTATCCTACCTTGCTCATAATTGGACTGATCATTAATTGTAAAGGACATTAATCGAAGGACTCAAGCGAGAGATAAAAGGGGAGGTTAAGGCACGATAGCCCCGTACCATGTTAGCTGTGATTTCTTTCACCCGAATACAAGAAGAACAGCTCAACCAAAATGCTCAAAGGATGAGAAACTCTCCTAGGCCCATAATATATAAACATCCTTCTGCTCTTAGCTATCCTTCGCTGCCAAAAAAATTGACAAGAGAAGAACTACGTGACCGATTAGCAAAGGGTCTTTGTTGGCATTACGATGAGCCGTGGAACCATGATCATCACTACAAAAGGGGCCACTTCCTACTGATTGAACCTCTTGAAGACATAGAGGAGGAGGTCCAGGAGCATGAAGAAGAGGTCACGGATGAAGAACAGCAGCTGGTCAATATTATGATGCATGCCCTTGCCGGTTATGCGATCCTGCAAACGATAAAAGTGGGAGGACTTCTGAAGCAAAAACCTATCATCGTTCTTATTAACACAAGCAGCAATAATAATTTTATGAATAGCAAGGTTACTATCTAGATGGCCTTACTTATCAAGAATTGTAGTAGGTTTGACGTTAAGGTCACCAACGGACGAATTTTGAAGTGTGATCATAGGTGCCCGCGGGTGAAACTGTTGTTGCAGGATTAAGAGATAATTGCATATTTCTTCCTCCTCCCCCTTGATGATTATGAGGCCATGCTCAGTATCAAATGGTTGACAATATTAGATGATGTTTCCTAAAATTTTATGAAACTAATTATGAAATTTTATAGTAAGGGGAAACATGTGATATTGCATAGGAAACATGGGGGCAACGTAACAACGATTTGCACACAACGAATGGATAAGGTTTTGCACAAAGCATGCAATGACTTTTTGGTACAACTTGAGTAGCAAACTAAGGGAGAGCCAACAAAATTTGAAGATCTAAATCTACTTCCTTTGCTTGCTAAATTTGACGAACCGTGCAACCTACCTCCTACCCATCGGCATGATCATTGTATATCGATTCTTTCGAGCAAACCTCTATCAAATACTCGGCCATATTAGTATTCACATATCTAGAAGGATGAAATAGAAAGGATTGTAAAAGAGATGCTTGAAACAGGAGTTATTTGGCCAAGTTACAGCTCCTACTCTTCGCCAGTGCTCCTCGTATGAAAGAAGGACAAAACATGGCGAATGTGCATTGATTACCGAGCTCTCAACAGCATAACCATAAAGGAAAAATACCCTATTCTAGTAGTAGATGAATTGTTTAATGAATTAAAAAGAGCATGGGTCTTCACAAAGCTGGACCTTCGATCTGGATATCATCAAATACAAGTGTGTAAAGAAGACATACCGAAAATTACCTTTCGAACACACAACGACCTCTACGAATTTTTGGTAATGCCTTTTGATCTAACCAATGTTCCCTCCACCTTCCAGATCCTTATGAATGATATTTTTCAGAATTATCTTTGTAAGTTTGTGCTGGTTGTTTTCGATGATATTCTTATTTATAGCCCTTCTCTTGAAAGTCATTTTCCGCACTTACGACTTGTTTTGACAATTTTGTGAGAACATGTTCTTTTTGTCAAAAAATTGAAATGAAACTTTCTTCAATATTAGGTGAAATATCTTGGGCATATCATATTAGAGGAAGATGTGGTGGTGGACCCCTCCAAAATTGAAGCAATGCAGAACTGGCCAACCCCGAGGAACATAAAATCGCTATACGGCTTTCTCAGTTTAACAAGTTACTACCACAAGTTCGTAAAAAACTATAAAAAGATCAGTGCACTCCTTACATCCATGCTGAAAAAAAATACTTTTCAATGGTCGAACAAAGCCACCACCGCCTTCAACGAACTTAAAGCCGCAATGACGACAACGCTCGTACTAGCGCTACCCGACTTCGACAAGACTTGTTATTGAAGTCGATGCCTCCAGAGTCGAAATTGGTGTTGTACTAGTGTAAGATGACCGCCCCCTTACTTATACTAGTAAGGCATTATCTCTTTCCCATCTCAAGATGACCATTTATGACAAGGAGATGCTTGTGATTGTGCATGCGGTGACCAAATGCAGACCGTACTTAATCGGGCGACGCTTTCAAATCAAAACTAACCATAAAAGCCTAAAATATTTCTTGAAGCAAAAGATATCTTCCCCCGAGCAGCAAAAATGGGTAACAAAGCTTCTTAGATATGATTGTGAAATAACTTACAAAAAGGGGAAAGAGAATGTTGTTGCAGATGCGCTTTCGTGACTACCCAAGCAAGTTGAATTTTTGGCTGTTTCACTTTCGACTAGCGACTTCCTTAAGGATATTAAGAGGGAATGACAAGAAGATTCAGATACTAGTAAGATCATAAAAAAATTGGAGGAAGCACATGTTAGGCACGAGTCGGCACTAAGAAGGGGGGTGAATTAGTGCAACGGATAAAAGTCATCGATTTCAAAAAAATATTCATTCATTCAAAATAGATTGGAAATATGTTAACTTAAAAACACTTTTATAAGCATTTAATGAGAAAGTAGAGTAGTGAGCAAGTAAAATGATTTGCATCAAAGGTAAACAACAAAGTAAAATGCAGCAAACTGATTTTATAGTGGTTCGATCATCATGACCTACATCCACTCCCTATTCCTCTTCACTCGATGCCACTGGCTTTCACTACTGGTCTTCCTTCAATGGACGAATATCAACTATCCTTTTATACCTTGATTCTCCTTTTGATAGGTTCAGGAGAGAACCTTTACACCCCCTTTTTACAAAGCTTCCCTAACACTCTCCCTTATAATGGTCTCTAAATTTTAGGAGGAGGGACTCTACACTTTACAAGGGTTTTCAGCTTTAGAAATATAGAGTTTTTGCTCACTTTTCTTACTACTCTATGAAGGAATAGCTGGGGTATTATTAGACCCCAAATGGCTTCAAAACTTGGAGTCAAAATTTAAATCCCCGAAATTTTGGGGTATAGGTGGTACCATTGCCTAGAAGACTGTTTGGGCGATGGTTACCGCCCAGACTAGTGATACCACCACATGATAATCTCTCCGAGACTGTGTCTGCAGGGTACCACTACTTGATAGAGTCTCAGAGACTATACCACGATGGTTTCACTTGTGGGAAACCAGCCCAACACAGTTCAAACTTGGGCCCAATTGGCCTCTAATTACATTGGCCTAATTACATTTTAAATCAACTCAATTAGACTCTAAACTAATTTGATCTAGATATAAGTGATGATGACAGTGATGATGGCATTGCACTTTTAACTCAAAAATTTTAAAAATTTATAAGAAAGAATAAATTTAAAAATAACACTAAAAACAAACTTGAATATAAAAAGGACTAAGTAATATGCTACGAATGCAAGAAGCTGGGGTACTTCAAAAATGAATGCCCCCAAGCCAAGAAAAAGCAACCGAAGAAGAAGAAAGCTTTAAAAGCGACTTGGGACGATTCAAGTGATTCTGAAAGTGAAGAAGCTAGCAACATAGAGGAGGCAAACTTCACGCTAATGGCTTTAGGAGAAGAGGTATGTGATTTAATTAATGAAGATTTATCTTTCGATGAACTTTCTATCGCTTTTCACGAATTATTTGATGAGTGTGTAGAACTATTAGTAAGAAGTTTAATCTATTAAAGAAAGATCATGTCTTACTACAAAATAAGCTCGATAGTCTTCAAACTCCTCCATGCTCTAAGTGTGAATACTTAGAAGCAATAAAAAATGAAAATTTACTATTTAAAGAGACCTTAAACAAGTTTAAGGTCGGTAGCAAGGGATTGGACATGATCCTTGCAAACAAGGGTCATGTCGCAAATAGAAGTGGAATTGGTTTTGTGAGAGGATCTCACTAAAATCCTACCACTTTCATTAAATGACCCACATTACATGTTTCACCTCGTTTAAAATATAACTTTTGTTGTAAATCCGGATATGTTGCCTACCAATGTCCATTTAGGAAAATTAGTCCACATAAGTTGATATGGGTTCCTAAAGGAACTATAAATAGTTCAATGATAAATAACAAAATTGGTAGATCAATTTTTGAGGCACCCAAAATCAAATATGTACCTAAAAACGATCCTCTTTTGTAGACAAACCCACAAGCTAGAAGCAAGAGATCGTATCTTGATAGTGGATGTTCAAGACATATGACTGGAGATCCATCTCATTTCTCTATGCTCACTAGCAAAGAAGAAGGGTACGTCACCTTTAAAGATAACAATAAAGATAAAATCATTGGCAAGGGAACCATAGGTAACAAATTAAAATTTTCAATTGATGATGTATTACTAGTTGATGAATTAAAACACAATCTCTTAAGTATTAGTCAATTATACAATAAAGGTTACATCGTTAGATTTGAATCTAATGTGTGCATTATTGAAAAACCAAACAATAACAAGTCAATGATTGCTTTAAAATAAAATAATGTCTACACCATCAACCTTGACGAACTGAGTAATAAAATATGCTTCTCCACTTTAAATGATGATGCTTGGCTTTGGCATAGGAGATTAGGCCATGCAAGTATGAAACTAATAGCTAAGATCTCATCTAGAGAGTTAATACGAGGGATTCCCAATATGAAGTTTGTTAAGAATAAAGGATGTGATGCATGTCAACTAGGTAAACAAATAAAAACTAGTTTCAAACAAAAAAATCAAATTAGCACTACTAGACCATTACAATTGATCCATTTGGACTTATTTGGTCCAATTGACATAAGTGATTGTCTCAAATAGGAAGCACTTGGACCTATTTCTTGGCTCACAAAAGTGATTGTCTCAAATGTTTCTCTAAATTTTGTAAACTTATTCAAAATAAAAAAGGCTTCATGATTTCATAAATTCAGAGTGATCATGGTGGCGAATTTCAAAACTGTGAGTTCCAAAGTTTTTGTGAATCCAATGGATATAATCATAACTTCTCCACTCTGAGAAATCCTCAACAAAATGGGGTAGTTGAAAGAAAAATTAAAAATTTACAAGAAATGACAAGAATCATGTTAAATGAACCTAGTCTACCAAAGTATTTTTGGGTCGAAGCCGTTAATACGACTTGCTATGTCATAAATAGGGTTATAATAAATCCATCTCTATCAAAAACTCCATATGAATTATGAAATAACAAAAAATAAAATGTTTCTTATTTTAAAGTTTTTAATTGCAAATGATTTATTTTGAATTAAAATGATGCCTGCCTTAGGAAAATTTGATGCTAAATTCGATGAAGGCATCTTTCTTAGTTACTCTTCCGTTTCTAAGGCTTGTCGTATTTTTAATAAAAGAACCTTAGTTATAGAGGAGTCTATTCATGTAGTTTTTAATGAAATTTTTTAGTTAAAGAAAAATGATTTTGATGATGATCTTGGTTTTGATAATTTGAATTTAAATGAACCCCCTCCTCAAAATAGTAACTTGAATGTATCTTCTTCCGAAATTTTCTTACCCAAGGAATGGAAGTATGTAGATACTCATCCAAATGAGCTAATTATAGGAGATATATCAAAAGGGGTTCAAACTCGTTCTTCCTTCAAGAATTTTTGTGCTAACGCCGCCTTCCTTTCTTAAATTAAACCTAAATGCATTGACGAAGCCTTGAAAGATGATTCATGGGTTATTGCAATGCAAGAGAAATTGAACCAATTTGAGAGGAATGAGGTATGGAAGCTTGTTCCTAGACCTAGTGACCATTTAGTCATTGGTACTAAATGGATCTTTAGAAACAAGCAAGATGAATGCGGTGTCATGGTTAGAAATAAGGCTAGACTAGTGGCCAAAGGTTTCAACCAAGAAGAAGGTATCGATTACAAAGAGACCTTTGCTTCTATGGCAAGATTAGAAGCCATTAGGATGCTCCTTGCCTATGCTAGTAGTAATGATTTTAAACTATTTCAAATGGATGTTAAAAGTGCTTTCTTGAATGGTTTTATTTTCGAAGAATTATATGTTGAACAACCTCTTGGATTTGAAAATTATCTTCTTCCTAATCATGTATTTAAATTGACTAAGGCTCTCTATAGCTTAAAACAAGCTCCTAGAGCTTGCCATGAAAGGCTTAGTTCCTTTCTTATTTTAAATAATTTTATAAAAGGTAAGGTTGATACTACATTGTTTATCAAACATTTTGAAAATAATTTTCTTATTGTTCAAATTTATGTTGATGATATTATTTTTGGTTTTTTGGATGAATCACTATGTGAATCATTTGCCAAATGTATGAGTCATGAATTTGAAATGAGCCTAATGGGTGAATTAACCTTCTTTTTAGGATTGCAAATTAAACAACTTTGTGATGGTATATTTCTTAATCAATCTAAATATACATTAGAATTGTTAAAATGATTTAACATGGATGATTCAAAAGCAATAAACACTCCTATGAGTACTTCCACTAAGTTGGATATGGATGAAAATGGTGAAAACTTTGATAAAAAAACGTATAGGGGAATGATAGGTAGTCTACTTTACCTTACCATGACTAGATCGGATATCATATTTAGTGTAGGACTTTGCGTTAGGTTTCAATCTAATACTAAATTATCTCAACTTAAACGTGTTAAAAGAATTTTTAGATATCTTAAAGGAACTCCCAATTTAGGATTGTGGTATCCGAATCCGATAAATTTAATTTAATAGCTTATGCAATACCAATTTTGGTGGATGCAGGATAGATTGAAAAAGCACATCCGGAACATGCCAATTTTTAGGACATGCACTTATTTCTTGGACTTTTAAGAAACAAAATTCAATTGTACTATCAATGGTGGAAGCCGAATATATTGCTGCAAGTGCATGCTGTGCACAAGTTGTTTGGATGAAGAATATATTGGAAGACTATTGAAGACTATGGAATTTACTTGAAGAACATTCCTATAAAATGTGATAATACAAGTGTCATTTGTCTTACCAAAAATCCAATTCAACACTCTAGAACTAAGCATATCGACATTATGCATCATTTCATATGCGACCATGTCCTTAACAATAATATTATTCTAGAGTTTATTGACACAAAAAATCAATTAGCAGACATTTTTACAAAAGCCTTAAATGAAGACCAATTTGACTTTATTATAAGGGAACTAGGCATGTTAAATTATCCTTGTGAATAAATTTGATTGTATGTATTTTCTGAAGTATTTTTTTTCTCTTTTCGATTTTCGTGGATTTGACTTCTTCCTTCTTTTATGATTCTAAATGACATCTTAAAGAACAATCCAAGATCCTATCCTATCTTGAATCAAACACCTCTGAAAACAAAAAAGGGGGAGGGAAAGAAAATTTTTGGCACACCAGCGGTGGCACCGCCTAGGTGCTTGGTGCTAATCATAGGTGCCCAGCAAGCCAATCGCGTGAGTGATGGCACGTGTGACTTAATACAGAATCTTTTTGCTTATTATATTTTGGCATATATCACTTTATAACTATTGCATAAATGCATACATATATTGTGATGTCTTTGGATTTGTGCAATGGGAATCGGATCGTGATGAGATCACGATAGTGAGATCGATTCACCTTTAAACACATATCCTAAATAATCCCGGTCATAGGTTACTCGAGAGAGATATCGTGATAACCGGATAGACTAGTGTGCTGTATACCCGTCCATATAATGGATGCAGCTGGTCTCAAAGCTGCTTGTGTAGGGACACTAGAGATACAATACAGGTGCTCATTGGAGAATGAGTTCACTGATTGATCCGCTTACGGAATGCTGGATGGTTGATGATGCCTTATTGTCAGACAGTGATTCCGTAGTCCTAGTGGTGTATCTGGTCCTTAGACTTGAGACACCAAGGATGTCCTGTATGAGTGCTCCACTCTTTGATACCAGATTTATAGGTTTGGCTGTCCCAGATCTAGTATAGCTAGTCATTGGGAGTGATAGTCGACCTTACGAGGGCTATTGAGTGTCGATAGAGGATCATCCACTCTCGGCATCATGAGAGGAATATCCCATGTGTTCTTGCTTAGACAAATCCTTGGCCAGGGTCATTCGGGTTGAGGGAGAAAGAGTTCTCCGGGAGAATCCGATTAGAGCGAGACTCGAGTAGAAACCGTGTGGGTCTGACAACACCATGCTCGATATACGGTCTCTGAGATATTAGATGGATGAGGGACTATAGGTACACAGTAACTGAGGACAGACAGGTCCAATGGATTGGATTCCCCTGTATCGTCTAGGGACTACGGCGTAGTGGCCTAGTATGTCCGTAGTCAATGAGTCGAGTGAATTATTACGGAGATAATAATTCACTAAGTTAGAAGGAGTTCTGACAGGTATGACTCACGGCCAGCTCGATATTGGGCCTAGAGGGTCACACACATATGGTAGGCATTGCGATGAATAGAGGTTTGGATATGAGATATCCGACGGAGCCCTTGTCTTATTGGATGCATATCCAATACCCACTAGGGGAGGACCCATTAGGGTTTAACAGGGGACCTCTATAAATAGGAGGGATTCAGAGCCCCATGGGCTAGAGAGCTTTTGTTTGCCTTTTCCTATTCTCCTCTCAATCTCCACCTCAGAGTAGGTCTGGAGTTTTGAGGAGCGTCGTCGCAACCTTGCTGTGTGGATCACCGCTAGAGAGGAGGACGCTTGACCTCCTTCACCCTCTCCTAAGGATCTGTAAGGAAACAAGGATATACGATCTCCATAGGTAACACAATCTACTCTATACGCAGTTTCATGTTTCGTGGATTTTTACGTACCAATCTTCGCATGACGACGAACATCTCTTTGGGAATCGGGGATTTTGTTTTTCTTGTTCTTCCGCTGCGCATATGATGTCGCCCCAAGGATTTCCCAACAGTGGTATCAGAGCCAGGTTGCTCGTGCGAATGATTGGTTTTGAACTGCGTGTGTTGTGTTTAGGAAGAATTTTAACGTCAAGATTGTTGACGCAAAAACAAGGAAGGGCAACAATAGTTGCTGCCCTCGATCTGCGTGCGTGCAACGCAGCCGAAGGCGGGCAGTAGAGGGGCTGTGTCTGCTGCAGCCGGCCGGCAGCAGGCTTGCTGCCGGAGGGGCTGGCAGCCCACGGGCAGAGGCGCCGCAGGGCAGCGGCGCCCGCCGCCGCTGCTCCCACGGGCGAAACCCCCCCACAGGGGCGGTCGCCCAGTGGGACAGCACCGCCTGCGGAGGCGGCGGCACCCGAAGGGGGCGCCCACCCGCAGCGGCAGTAGCGAGAAGGGGAAAGGGCATTAGGGTTTTCTGGGCAAAAGACAGTTTTGCCCCTCAGAATTTGAAAATTTCCAATTTCTGTCTTTTGTCCAAATTACGAAAATATCCCTATGAATTCAGAAATTCCCTATAATGTCCCTGATTTCAGAAAATATTAATTAATTAAAAAGTTTAGTTGATTTTTATTTTTTACTTTTATCTAGTAGTCCTACATTATGATGATTAATTATACATGTGATGTATAATATGTGGACGAATGATCATGGACCGTGTGATGTGTGTACCTGTGATTATTATTATTGAGGTCTGCGAACCTCCATTATATTTCTCTTTTATTGTTGGGCCTGCGTGCATATGATTAAGTTGTAATCACATGAGGAGGCACAGCGGGAGCGTGGATGCGATAGCGGGACCCACGAGACGGACGATCGTGATGCATGAAGATGCATCAAGATGTCGACGGAACCGACAAGGACGAAATGGACGATCACAGGGCATGGAGATACACCGTTGCACACATAGATCTTGATGTAAGTGATTAGGCCTACTGGCTCGGGCCTAATCATATTAGGTTGTGGTCCATGATCATCTGGTGTAATTGCTTATACACATACTAGATATGTATATATATTTACATGCGATTTAGATATATATTAAATATGTATATGTGTGACATGTCATATTAGGAGACCAAATCATAGAAACATCTCTCGATAATATTAAGTCGGTAAACGTGAGGCAATTAGATTGACCCACGTGGCCTTCTATCGTTATAAGTAGGAACCGATTCCCAATGTAAGTTGAGTTGGTCGAGTCCCTCAAAACTCACCTATATCGCGATTTGCTATCTTGCTTACGACATAGAGATGTCACCGGTGACCTGAGGGCATGGTATACTTGGTCGAGTCCCTCGAGGGTATATCATCAAATCAAACTCATCTTGTAACGAAGGTGTTGACTTAACCGAGCATCATGGTTGGTCGAGTCCCTCGAGGCCATGGTGATTCGGAGGCCGAACAGGATGGGAATCACATGGAGTTGTGATCGACAAGAGTTGCCTATCTTTTAGGCTTAGTGTGATTGGTCGAGTCCCTCGAGGTTACACTAAGACGCTGATTGGATCCTGATCCCCACTAGAAGTCTGCCGGAGACTTCCGTTTCACGTGCTGAGGGTGTTGCGTGACTCGTTAGTAAAATAGTGGGAGCATATTAAGATAGAAGTCCATATCTTGATAGTTTATTTCTTACAAAATCTGCATGTTATTCATTTCTACTGCATATTTATTTTCAGAAAATGTCGCTTTCAAATCCCTTACGTGGCATACTTGATGTCAACCACCTCACTGGTCCAAATTATACGGATTGGCTCCGTAACTTGAGAATTGTTCTCATAGTGGAGAAAATCGTGTACGTCCTTGATACAGTGATGCCTGCGCCCGAAGAAGGGGCAAACGAGGATGAGATCGCTCGCTACGTGAAGTACATTGATGACTCCACTCTTGCTCAGTGCTATATGTTGGGCTCTATGACTCTTGAGTTACAGAGACAACATAAAAAGATGGATGCCAGATCCATTCTCCTATATGTTCGCAAATTGTTTGAGGAACATGGAAGGACTCAGCGATATGAGATATCTAAGAACCTCTTCTGCGCTAGGATGACTGAGGAGACACTGATTCAGAACCATGTCCTAAAGATGATTGAGTGGATAGAGAAACTCACAGGTCTAGGAATGGTCCTAGAGGATAACTTGTGTGTGGACATTGTGCTTCAGTCCCTACCAGATTCCTTTTCACAGTTCATAATGAATTTTAATATAAACAAGCTTGAAGTGACTCTCCCAGAGCTTCTCAATATGTTGAGGAAGGCAGAGAGTACTATTAAGAAAGAGAAGCCAGTTCTCTACACTGGTGAGACCAAAAGGAAAAGGAAAGCAGAAAGGTCCCTTAAGAAGGGAAAGGGCATGGTCAAACCAGGTAAAGCAAAGGTTGCTAAGAAAGACCCAGCAAAGGACAAAGGCCAGTGCTTCCACTGTGGTAAAGATGGGCATTAGAAGAGAAACTGCAAAGAGTACCTTGCAGAAAGGGTGAAACAAAAGCTTGATAAAGCTTCAGGTACATTCATGATCAGTCTCCATTTGTCAGACTCTTATGATAACATATGGGTATTGGATACCGGTAGTGCTTATCATATATGCAATTCGTTGCAGGTTCTGGCAAGGCCTAGGAGACTAGAGAGAGGCGAGATGGACCTCAAGATGGGTAATGGAGAAAAGTTATTGTAGTAGCTGTTGGCGAGGTCGCCCTACATTTGCCTAGCGGAGCTTTTATTGCATTAGATGCATGTTATTTTGTTCCTTCTATTATCAAAAACATTATCTCCATTTCATGTTTAACAGTTAGTGGATATAAATTTATTTTTGAGAACAATGGTTGTTCGATATTATTAGATGATAAGATCATCACAAAAGGAACATTGCATAATGGTTTATTTATATTAGACACCACTCCACATATCATGAATGTAAATGTGTCCAAAAGGAAACGAGATGAGTTGAACAGTGCATACCTATGGCATTGTAGGCTAGGTCACATCCATGAAAGAAGGATTCAAAAGTTGCTAAATGATGGATATCTAGATCCATTCGACTATGTGTCATATGCAACTTGTGAGCCTTACATTCATGGAAAACTGACCAACTCTCCATTTAGTGGAAATGGAGAGAGAGCCACTGAGTTGTTGGAACTCATACATAGTGATGTATGTGGACCCATGTCAACTCATGCCATTGGAGGTTACTCCTACTTTATTACATTTAATGATGATTTCTCAAGGTATGGATATGTGTACTTAATGAAGTACAAGTCTGATGTCTTGGAAAAATTTAGAGAGTATAAGAATGAGGTGGATAACCAGACTGGAAAGAGTATCAAAACTCTTCGATCAGATCGAGGAGGTGAGTACTTAAGTACAGAGTTCACTCAGTTCCTCAAGGACCACGGGATATTATCCCAATAGACACCTCCTTATACACCTCAGCTCAATGGTGTCTCTGAAAGGAGAAATCGTACATTATTAGATATGGTACGGTCCATGATGAGTTTCGCTGACTTACCCATCTCATTCTGGGGATATGCCCTAGAAACCGTAACTTACCTTCTGAACAGAGTTCCAACTAAGTCGGTTGTGTTTACACCATATGAGATATGGAAAGGGAAGAAGCCTGATCTTAAGGCTGTTAAGATTTGGGGCTACCCTGCACATGTTAAAAGTGTTGAATCTCGTATTTTGATGATGAAACTACTTGATATATGTTTATGATTTAATCTGCGTTTTGAGTGACGCAGGATGCTTCGATCAGGATGAGACAATTAAAGCAGGATAATCATGTTGTGCCGAAGGAACATGTCAGAAGATTGGACGTCGGGCCGGTGGATCGGTCGGCGTATCGACAGAAGGCTTCGGGCCGTGGACTCGGGCATTCGGCCAAGAAGAGCAGGTATTGTGCCAAGGATATCGGAGTTGCGGAGTCAACTGGCCGATTGGGCAATAGGCTGCAGGAGAGGACGATGCGCCGAAGAATCGGACGAAGCGTCGAGAGACCAATGACATGTCGGACAACTTGGTTAATTGCTTAGGATTAATTGTCTCGATCGAAGTTTTGTTTTTGGTATGCAGGATTAACTACGATAAAAGTAAGACAAGCAGCAGGTGTTGCGCCGGAGTCAAGATCAGGATCACGTTGGGAGTTCGAGAGTTCGACGGAAGTTCGGACGGTCGTCGGAGGTTCAGCGTGAACAAATCCGAGAAGTCCAGAAGCTTGCCAAGCGAAGCTCGTCGGAACTCGCCAAGTGGATCGTCGCAAGTCCAGGAGTATGCCGGATGTCCGCAGAAGGATCACCGAGGGTTATCGGTTGATCGACGGAAGTTGGCCGGAAACTCGCCGGAAGAAGCGATTGACGCATCGGAGCAAAGCTGCAGAAGTTGTCTTAGAGTTAATCGTAGTTAGCATGATGATTAAGCATGAAAATGGGAGGTGATCCCATTAGCTTAATCTTGGGGCAATTGGGCCCCTGAAAAGATTCAAAGTGGGCCGAATGGAGTGAACCATTCGGACCCTGATTGCACCAGGAGGTGCAACCGCCCCAGCCAGGAGGTGCAACCGCCTGGGCTGTGGGGTTGGGAGGTGCAACCGCCCCAGCCAGGAGGTGCAACCGCCAGGGCTGCGAGGCTGGGAGGTGCAACCGCCCCAGCCGAGAGGTGCAACCGCCCAGAGCTCAGTCTTCGAGCTAGACTGGGCGGTGCAACCTCCTCTGCCAAGAGGTAGCACCGCCAGAGCTCAAGTTTCGAGCTCTGCCAGGCGATGCAACCACCGAGCTCAGTCTTCGAGCTCTGGCAGAGAGGTGCATCAGCCTGAGCTCAGTCTCGAGCTCTGGCAGGTGATGCATTCACCGAGCTCAGTCTTCGAGCTCTGGCAGAGAGGTGCATCAGCCTGAGCTCAGCTTGGAGCTCTGCCAGGTGATGCAACCACCGAGCTCAGTTTCGAGCTCTGCCAGGTGATGCAATCACCAAGCTCAGTCTTCGAGCTCTGCCAGGTGATGCAACCATCGAGCTCAGTCTTCGAGCTCTGGCAGAGAGAAGCAATCGCCTGAGCTCAGTCTTCGAGCTCTACCAGGCGGTGCCACCTCTCCAGTCAAGAGGTGCAACCGCCTGATCCCAGAATTATGGGATTTGATCGATTTGATCGTTTTGAGCTCGAATTTTGAATTGGGTTGGGGCCTATAAATACCCCACCCATTCAGCACTGAAAAGATACAGATCCACACCGAATTCTTGATCTTTTCAGTGATTCTAAGAGCTCAAATTTGTGTAAAGTCCTAAAGTTCTCCTCCTTCTGTTCTTCAAGTTTTGAGTTGTAAAGAGAGGAGAGAAAGGATCTGTAAAGGTTGTCTCCTGAGCCTGTCAAAAGGAGAGAAACTGTAAAAGGGCAGTTAGCCTTCGCCCATTGAAGGAAGGCACCTAGTTGACGTCGGCAACCTCGTCGGTGGAGGAAGCCAAAAGTGGAGTAGGTCAAGGCTGACCGAACCACTCTAAATCTCTGGTTTGCGTTTATTTTCGAGCACTTTATCATTACTGCAAACCTCCTTCATTACTACTGCTCTCTGCGCTTTCACGAACAAGTTCTAAGTGCTGTTCTTCCGAATCTGCATTCAGACGTAAATTCGTATTTTCATACATTACTGTTTACGTTTACGTTTGATTTTGCAGAACTGTCTTCCGTGCTTTTACGAACGAGCTTCTTTGCAGTTTACACTTACATTTTGATCCTATTGATAACTGCAAACTTTCCTCTACGATTTTACGAACGAGTTTCAGCATTTAGACGTAAAACTGCATTCAGACGTAAATCGGCTTTCCTCGCTCAATCATCAGATCTCAGTTCACGTTTACGTCTTGATTTCAACTGCATACTGCCTTCTGCGAGTATACAAACAAGTTTCAAAGTTTAGACGTAAATTTGCGTCTAGACGTAAAACTGCGTTTAGACGTAAATCTGCGTTTAGACGTAAATCTGCGTTTAGACGTAAATCTGCGTTTAGACGTAAAACAGCGTTTAGACGTAAACTGCGCTTAGACGCAAAACTGCGCTTAGACGCAATCTGCGCTTAGACGCAAACTGCACTTAGATACAAACTGAGAATTTGCTTTTGCATCATAATAGTTTTTGAACGAACGCAGCTTTTGGTTTTTAATCGCTGTAAGATTTCCGCTGCACTAATTCACCCCCCCCCCTCTTAGTGCTCTCGATCCTAACAATTGGTATCAGAGCGGGGTTTTTCTCATTTCGGATTTACACCCGAGAGAAATGACTTTTCAAGAGGGCTGTTCGGTCTTTCGTCCACCGTTCTTTAACGGATTGGACTACACTTATTGGAAAACTCGAATGAGAGTTTTCTTAATTTCTCTAAATCTGGATTTATGGAATATCATTGAAAACGGTTTTCAACTTCCCTCCAAACCGATGAACGAATGGTCGGTTTTGGAGAAGAAGAATTTTTCTTTAAACGCAAAGGCTATGAATGCCTTATTTTGCGCATTGGACAAAAATGAGTTCAATCGGATTTCTACGTGTGAAACGGCTTTCGATATTTGGCGCACTCTTGAAATCACGCACGAGGGAACTAGTAGAGTCAAAGACTCGAAAGTTAATATTTTACTACTTGATTTCGAGCTTTTTCATATGAAACCAAGCGAAACCGTTGTTGACATGTACACCCGTTTTACGGATGTCGTCAATGGTTTAAAATCACTTGGTAAAAGCTTTTCGGATTTTGAACTCGTTAACAAAGTTTTGCGCTCACTTTCTAAAACTTGGGATTCAAAAGTAACTGCTATTCAAGAATCGAAAAACTTGAACCATTTTCCACTTGAAGAACTAATTGGTTCATTGATCACATATGAAATGACGTGCAATGCACGTGAAGAACTTGAGAACCACCTTCCAAAGAACAGGAAGGATTTGGGACATAGAACATTTGAAGACCACTCGAGCATAAGCTCAAGTGATGGTGAACTTAAACTACAAATGAAACGAAAATTAAAAAGCAAAAAGAATGGAACTACTTGCTTTAAACGCAAGAAGAAGAATAAAAATTGGGATGAATCGAGCTCATCTGAAGACGAGAAAGTCAACAAAAGCGAGGCGGCAAACTACGCCTTACTAGCTTACGACATTGAGGTAATTAAAATGCCTTTGGTTTATTTTGAAATTACTTGATGCTTTCATGATATATTTTCTTTTTTTGTTTAGAACTAATTTTCTTGAAAATTACATGTTTAAAAATAAAAATACAAAAATTATGATCATGCTGATAATTTCGAAAATAATATTGCATATTTTATGATAAACAAACAAAATGATTTTGATCATGGTTAAGAAGTAATAATGTGTATCATGTTTGATTAACATTGTTGAATGAAATCACGTTTGATTTAAAGTAATGCATAAAGATGTAATATGAAATGGTTATTAACAATTTTATGCATGTGATTTTAAGTTATCCATGATCATGAGCTTGTTTGATCTTCTTGACTTAATTTCAAGATCTATAGCAAAAATCATGTTTGAATATATGAAAGTGTTAATTTCATTTTCGGATTCAGTTAACAATTGGTATCCTAACAATCGGATTTTCTCATACACTTATGAAAAATATTTTTCTAAAATGGATTTGATGAAATGATTCATGCTTATAAACTCCATCTTGAAATATGAATGATAGTGTTTTTGCTTACAAAGATTTGTTTCACATTCATATCTCCTATGATTCGTGTGCAAAAAAAAAAAATTTTAAATCATAACACAATGTGATTTCTTATGCAAAAATAAAGTGCTTTTGTGATTCTTTGCTAAAGAGAATAATTATTAAAATCATGATCTTGATAACATGAAGCTCTTTATAAATCAAGATCGTTCATTATGCTCCCTACATTTATCAAAAAGGAGTTCTTCAAATGAAATGCAATTCAATGAAGTGTCATATTGATATCTTGAAACTTGGAATATTTTAAAATGTGATCTTTGATAAGAATGTTTCAAGTTGCTCCTTGTACTATATCTTTTCGAATGAATCATGAGCCTTGATATCATATATTTCATAATACAAGATTTCCTTGCCTTATGTCTTGAATTTTAATGCTTATCTTAATTTGGCATATAAAGACTAAGGCATGCTTAGATGAAAAAGAATCTCTTAAAAAAATGCTTTTCCCATTTGATCGAGATTAATGATTTCATGATATTTTATGAATCTCGAAATTAATTTTAATGACTTGATTATGAACTTCAAGTTAATGATTTAATTTGAATAAGTTTTATCTAAATCATAATCTTGATCTTGCAAAATTGAAGTCACAAATAATATCTTGTGGTAGTCATGAATTGATACTCACAATATGAAAACATTGATATTCATGACTTAAAATGGATTGAAACATTGTATGCTTAATTTAATCATTCTCCTATGTTTCAAAGATTCCTTAAATGCCTTATGTGATGATTGAAAACTAATCTGCTTTATGATGAATTACGAATCATGACTTGATCTATGATATAAATGCCTTGAAATGATTGAAATATTTAACACTTTTATGCTCTTCCCCCTACTTTCTTCTTGTTTTCAATGATAAAATGGGGAGAAGTTTTGATCATGCATGGTAGGATATAATTTGACAAAATTGATACCATCATGATATGAAACATTTATAATGTACAATTATGCATGCAATACTTGTGCTTTCTAATTATGATGTGATGTATTGCATATGATGTAAATCATGATTTAAAATGCTATGAGTGCCAAGTTACACATTTTGAGAAGAAATTGTTATATTGAAATATTAATGTAATTATGAATGGTGATATGATATCATGCATGTAATACTTCAATTTATGATAATGATGCATGCTATGATAAAATATTCATGATGAAAAATTATCTTGACATTCATAACTTGATTATTCATCATTTGTCATGATTTTGAAATCGTTGCTATATCTAAAACTTGCTATCTTGCCTAAAGAGAAGCAAAAAGTTGCTATCTCAAAAGAAGCAAATGTGCTATCTTGCCTATCTCAAGAGGCAAAAATGCTAACTTGCGCATCTAGCAAAGTGAGCAAAATTTTCAAGAAGCAAGAGTTGCCTTCTTGAACATCTCTAATTTGCTAGCTTGCATGATGTAGAACTTGCTATCTTGAACATTACCAAAAGTGCTATCTTATATGCTATAAAACTTGCATATCTAAAACTTGATAGCATGAATGTTCTAAGCATGATGTAACACTTGCTAAATCTTCTAGCTCCAAGATTGCATGATGATAAAACTTGATACTATGTTTTTCATGGAATGAGTTGAACCAATATCACACACACTTGATTGTAGTACTTCTCCTTTTTGTTGATGACAAAGGGGGAGAAGTATGAAAGTATGTTGATGACATGACATGTGATGCATAAGTTTATGCATATGTTCATGTTGACGTATTGCAAGTATCCATGATGAATATTGCAATGACTTGAATTCA
The DNA here is from genome assembly GCF_036884655.1 of Musa acuminata AAA Group. Taxonomy (NCBI): domain Eukaryota; kingdom Viridiplantae; phylum Streptophyta; class Magnoliopsida; order Zingiberales; family Musaceae; genus Musa; species Musa acuminata. Next base: position 3,518,551 of record NC_088347.1, on the reverse strand, counting down.
GTTTGAATTCAAGGTTCTATCAATATGGCATATTGATAGGGGGAGTTTGTTTAAACTCCGGGAGTTAAGTTTAACTCCGTCATCAAGTGGTTGTCATCATCAAAAAGGGGGAGATTGTTGAATCTCGTATTTTGATGATGAAACTACTTGATATATGTTTATGATTTAATCTGCGTTTTGAGTGACGCAGGATGCTTCGATCAGGATGAGACAATTAAAGCAGGATAATCATGTTGTGCCGAAGGAACATGTCAGAAGATTGGACGTCGGGCCGGTGGATCGGTCGGCGTATCGACAGAAGGCTTCGGGCCGTGGACTCGGGCATTCGGCCAAGAAGAGCAGGTATTGTGCCAAGGATATCGGAGTTGCGGAGTCAACTGGCCGATTGGGCAATAGGCTGCAGGAGAGGACGATGCGCCGAAGAATCGGACGAAGCGTCGAGAGACCAATGACATGTCGGACAACTTGGTTAATTGCTTAGGATTAATTGTCTCGATCGAAGTTTTGTTTTTGGTATGCAGGATTAACTACGATAAAAGTAAGACAAGCAGCAGGTGTTGCGCCGGAGTCAAGATCAGGATCACGTTGGGAGTTCGAGAGTTCGACGGAAGTTCGGACGGTCGTCGGAGGTTCAGCGTGAACAAATCCGAGAAGTCCAGAAGCTTGCCAAGCGAAGCTCGTCGGAACTCGCCAAGTGGATCGTCGCAAGTCCAGGAGTATGCCGGATGTCCGCAGAAGGATCACCGAGGGTTATCGGTTGATCGACGGAAGTTGGCCGGAAACTCGCCGGAAGAAGCGATTGACGCATCGGAGCAAAGCTGCAGAAGTTGTCTTAGAGTTAATCGTAGTTAGCATGATGATTAAGCATGAAAATGGGAGGTGATCCCATTAGCTTAATCTTGGGGCAATTGGGCCCCTGAAAAGATTCAAAGTGGGCCGAATGGAGTGAACCATTCGGACCCTGATTGCACCAGGAGGTGCAACCGCCCCAGCCAGGAGGTGCAACCGCCTGGGCTGTGGGGTTGGGAGGTGCAACCGCCAGGGCTGCGAGGCTGGGAGGTGCAACCGCCCCAGCCGAGAGGTGCAACCGCCCAGAGCTCAGTCTTCGAGCTAGACTGGGCGGTGCAACCTCCTCTGCCAAGAGGTAGCACCGCCAGAGCTCAAGTTTCGAGCTCTGCCAGGCGATGCAACCACCGAGCTCAGTCTTCGAGCTCTGGCAGAGAGGTGCATCAGCCTGAGCTCAGTCTCGAGCTCTGGCAGGTGATGCATTCACCGAGCTCAGTCTTCGAGCTCTGGCAGAGAGGTGCATCAGCCTGAGCTCAGCTTGGAGCTCTGCCAGGTGATGCAACCACCGAGCTCAGTTTCGAGCTCTGCCAGGTGATGCAATCACCAAGCTCAGTCTTCGAGCTCTGCCAGGTGATGCAACCATCGAGCTCAGTCTTCGAGCTCTGGCAGAGAGAAGCAATCGCTTGAGCTCAGTCTTCGAGCTCTGCCAGGCGGTGCCACCTCTCCAGTCAAGAGGTGCAACCGCCTGATCCCAGAATTCTGGGATTTGATCGATTTGATCGTTTTGAGCTCGAATTTTGAATTGGGTTGGGGCCTATAAATACCCCACCCATTCAGCACTGAAAAGATACAGATCCACACCGAATTCTTGATCTTTTCAGTGATTCTAAGAGCTCAAATTTGTGTAAAGTCCTAAAGTTCTCCTCCTTCTGTTCTTCAAGTTTTGAGTTGTAAAGAGAGGAGAGAAAGGATCTGTAAAGGTTGTCTCCTGAGCCTGTCAAAAGGAGAGAAACTGTAAAAGGGCAGTTAGCCTTCGCCCATTGAAGGAAGGCACCTAGTTGACGTCGGCAACCTCATCGGTGGAGGAAGCCAAAAGTGGAGTAGGTCAAGGCTGACCGAACCACTCTAAATCTCTGGTTTGCGTTTATTTTCGAGCACTTTATCATTACTGCAAACCTCCTTCATTACTACTGCTCTCTGCGCTTTCACGAACAAGTTCTAAGTGCTGTTCTTCCGAATCTGCATTCAGACGTAAATTCGTATTTTCATACATTACTGTTTACGTTTACGTTTGATTTTGCAGAACTGTCTTCCGTGCTTTTACGAACGAGCTTCTTTGCAGTTTACACTTACATTTTGATCCTATTGATAACTGCAAACTTTCCTCTACGATTTTACGAACGAGTTTCAGCATTTAGACGTAAAACTGCATTCAGACGTAAATCGGCTTTCCTCGCTCAATCATCAGATCTCAGTTCACGTTTACGTCTTGATTTCAACTGCATACTGCCTTCTGCGAGTATACAAACAAGTTTCAAAGTTTAGACGTAAATCTGCGTCTAGACGTAAAACTGCGTTTAGACGTAAATCTGCGTTTAGACGTAAATCTGCGTTTAGACGTAAATCTGCGTTTAGACGTAAAACAGCGTTTAGACGTAAACTGCGCTTAGACGCAAAACTGCGCTTAGACGCAATCTGCGCTTAGACGCAAACTGCACTTAGATACAAACTGAGAATTTGCTTTTGCATCATAATAGTTTTTGAACGAACGCAGCTTTTGGTTTTTAATCGCTGTAAGATTTCCGCTGCACTAATTCACCCCCCCCCCCCTCTTAGTGCTCTCGATCCTAACAATTGGTATCAGAGCGGGGTTTTTCTCATTTCGGATTTACACCCGAGAGAAATGACTTTTCAAGAGGGCTGTTCGGTCTTTCGTCCACCGTTCTTTAACGGATTGGACTACACTTATTGGAAAACTCGAATGAGAGTTTTCTTAATTTCTCTAAATCTGGATTTATGGAATATCATTGAAAACGGTTTTCAACTTCCCTCCAAACCGATGAACGAATGGTCGGTTTTGGAGAAGAAGAATTTTTCTTTAAACGCAAAGGCTATGAATGCCTTATTTTGCGCATTGGACAAAAATGAGTTCAATCGGATTTCTACGTGTGAAACGGCTTTCGATATTTGGCGCACTCTTGAAATCACGCACGAGGGAACTAGTAGAGTCAAAGACTCGAAAGTTAATATTTTACTACTTGATTTCGAGCTTTTTCATATGAAATTAAGCGAAACCGTTGTTGACATGTACACCCGTTTTACGGATGTCGTCAATGGTTTAAAATCACTTGGTAAAAGCTTTTCGGATTTTGAACTCGTTAACAAAGTTTTGCGCTCACTTTCTAAAACTTGGGATTCAAAAGTAACTGCTATTCAAGAATCGAAAAACTTGAACCATTTTCCACTTGAAGAACTAATTGGTTCATTGATCACATATGAAATGACGTGCAATGCATGTGAAGAACTTGAGAACCACCTTCCAAAGAACAGGAAGGATTTGGGACATAGAACATTTGAAGACCACTCGAGCATAAGCTCAAGTGATGGTGAACTTAAACTACAAATGAAACGAAAATTAAAAAGCAAAAAGAATGGAACTACTTGCTTTAAACGCAAGAAGAAGAATAAAAATTGGGATGAATCGAGCTCATCTGAAGACGAGAAAGTCAACAAAAGCGAGGCGGCAAACTACGCCTTACTAGCTTACGACATTGAGGTAATTAAAATGCCTTTGGTTTATTTTGAAATTACTTGATGCTTTCATGATATATTTTCTTTTTTTGTTTAGAACTAATTTTCTTGAAAATTACATGTTTAAAAATAAAAATACAAAAATTATGATTATGCTGATAATTTCGAAAATAATATTGCATATTTTATGATAAACAAACAAAATGATTTTGATCATGGTTAAGAAGTAATAATGTGTATCATGTTTGATTAACATTGTTGAATGAAATCACGTTTGATTTAAAGTAATGCATAAAGATGTAATATGAAATGGTTATTAACAATTTTATGCATGTGATTTTAAGTTATCCATGATCATGAGCTTGTTTGATCTTCTTGACTTAATTTCAAGATCTATAGCAAAAATCATGTTTGAATATATGAAAGTGTTAATTTCATTTTCGGATTCAGTTAACAATTGGTATCCTAACAATCGGATTTTCTCATACACTTATGAAAAATATTTTTCTAAAATGGATTTGATGAAATGATTCATGCTTATAAACTCCATCTTGAAATATGAATGATAGTGTTTTTGCTTGCAAAGATTTGTTTCACATTCATATCTCCTATGATTCGTGTGCAAAAAAAAAAAATTTTAAATCATAACACAATGTGATTTCTTATGCAAAAATAAAGTGCTTTTGTGATTCTTTGCTAAAGAGAATAATTATTAAAATCATGATCTTGATAACATGAAGCTCTTTATAAATCAAGATCGTTCATTATGCTCCCTACATTTATCAAAAAGGAGTTCTTCAAATGAAATGCAATTCAATGAAGTGTCATATTGATATCTTGAAACTTGGAATATTTTAAAATGTGATCTTTGATAAGAATGTTTCAAGTTGCTCCTTGTACTATATCTTTTCGAATGAATCATGAGCCTTGATATCATATATTTCATAATACAAGATTTCCTTGCCTTATGTCTTGAATTTTAATGCTTATCTTAATTTGGCATATAAAGACTAAGGCATGCTTAGATGAAAAAGAATCTCTTAAAAAAATGCTTTTCCCATTTGATCGAGATTAATGATTTCATGATATTTTATGAATCTCGAAATTAATTTTAATGACTTGATTATGAACTTCAAGTTAATGATTTAATTTGAATAAGTTTTATCTAAATCATAATCTTGATCTTGCAAAATTGAAGTCACAAATAATATCTTGTGGTAGTCATGAATTGATACTCACAATATGAAAACATTGATATTCATGACTTAAAATGGATTGAAACATTGTATGCTTAATTTAATCATTCTCCTATGTTTCAAAAATTCCTTAAATGCCTTATGTGATGATTGAAAACTAATCTGCTTTATGATGAATTACGAATCATGACTTGATCTATGATATAAATGCCTTGAAATGATTGAAATATTTAACACTTTTATGCTCTTCCCCCTACTTTCTTCTTGTTTTCAATGATAAAATGGGGAGAAGTTTTGATCATGCATGGTAGGATATAATTTGACAAAATTGATACCATCATGATATGAAACATTTATAATGTACAATTATGCATGCAATACTTGTGCTTTCTAATTATGATGTGATGTATTGCATATGATGTAAATCATGATTTAAAATGCTATGAGTGCCAAGTTACACATTTTGAGAAGAAATTGTTATATTGAAATATTAATGTAATTATGAATGGTGATATGATATCATGCATGTAATACTTCAATTTATGATAATGATGCATGCTATGATAAAATATTCATGATGAAAAATTATCTTGACATTCATAACTTGATTATTCATCATTTGTCATGATTTTGAAATCGTTGCTATATCTAAAACTTGCTATCTTGCCTAAAGAGAAGCAAAAAGTTGCTATCTCAAAAGAAGCAAATGTGCTATCTTGCCTATCTCAAGAGGCAAAAATGCTAACTTGCGCATCTAGCAAAGTGAGCAAAATTTTCAAGAAGCAAGAGTTGCCTTCTTGAACATCTCTAATTTGCTAGCTTGCATGATGTAGAACTTGCTATCTTGAACATTACCAAAAGTGCTATCTTATATGCTATAAAACTTGCATATCTAAAACTTGATAGCATGAATGTTCTAAGCATGATGTAACACTTGCTAAATCTTCTAGCTCCAAGATTGCATGATGATAAAACTTGATACTATGTTTTTCATGCAATGAGTTGAACCAATATCACACACACTTGATTGTAGTACTTCTCCTTTTTGTTGATGACAAAGGGGGAGAAGTATGAAAGTATGTTGATGACATGACATGTGATGCATAAGTTTATGCATATGTTCATGTTGACGTATTGCAAGTATCCATGATGAATATTGCAATGACTTGAATTCAGTTTGAATTCAAGGTTCTATCAATATGGCATATTGATAGGGGGAGTTTGTTTAAACTCCGGGAGTTAAGTTTAACTCCGTCATCAAGTGGTTGTCATCATCAAAAAGGGGGAGATTGTTGAATCTCGTATTTTGATGATGAAACTACTTGATATATGTTTATGATTTAATCTGCGTTTTGAGTGACGCAGGATGCTTCGATCAGGATGAGACAATTAAAGCAGGATAATCATGTTGTGCCGAAGGAACATGTCAGAAGATTGGACGTCGGGCCGGTGGATCGGTCGGCGTATCGACAGAAGGCTTCGGGCCGTGGACTCGGGCATTCGGCCAAGAAGAGCAGGTATTGTGCCAAGGATATCGGAGTTGCGGAGTCAACTGGCCGATTGGGCAATAGGCTGCAGGAGAGGACGATGCGCCGAAGAATCGGACGAAGCGTCGAGAGACCAATGACATGTCGGACAACTTGGTTAATTGCTTAGGATTAATTGTCTCGATCGAAGTTTTGTTTTTGGTATGCAGGATTAACTACGATAAAAGTAAGACAAGCAGCAGGTGTTGCGCCGGAGTCAAGATCAGGATCACGTTGGGAGTTCGAGAGTTCGACGGAAGTTCGGACGGTCGTCGGAGGTTCAGCGTGAACAAATCCGAGAAGTCCAGAAGCTTGCCAAGCGAAGCTCGTCGGAACTCGCCAAGTGGATCGTCGCAAGTCCAGGAGTATGCCGGATGTCCGCAGAAGGATCACCGAGGGTTATCGGTTGATCGACGGAAGTTGGCCGGAAACTCGCCGGAAGAAGCGATTGACGCATCGGAGCAAAGCTGCAGAAGTTGTCTTAGAGTTAATCGTAGTTAGCATGATGATTAAGCATGAAAATGGGAGGTGATCCCATTAGCTTAATCTTGGGGCAATTGGGCCCCTGAAAAGATTCAAAGTGGGCCGAATGGAGTGAACCATTCGGACCCTGATTGCACCAGGAGGTGCAACCGCCCCAGCCAGGAGGTGCAACCGCCTGGGCTGTGGGGTTGGGAGGTGCAACCGCCAGGGCTGCGAGGCTGGGAGGTGCAACCGCCCCAGCCGAGAGGTGCAACCGCCCAGAGCTCAGTCTTCGAGCTAGACTGGGCGGTGCAACCTCCTCTGCCAAGAGGTAGCACCGCCAGAGCTCAAGTTTCGAGCTCTGCCAGGCGATGCAACCACCGAGCTCAGTCTTCGAGCTCTGGCAGAGAGGTGCATCAGCCTGAGCTCAGTCTCGAGCTCTGGCAGGTGATGCATTCACCGAGCTCAGTCTTCGAGCTCTGGCAGAGAGGTGCATCAGCCTGAGCTCAGCTTGGAGCTCTGCCAGGTGATGCAACCACCGAGCTCAGTTTCGAGCTCTGCCAGGTGATGCAATCACCAAGCTCAGTCTTCGAGCTCTGCCAGGTGATGCAACCATCGAGCTCAGTCTTCGAGCTCTGGCAGAGAGAAGCAATCGCCTGAGCTCAGTCTTCGAGCTCTGCCAGGCGGTGCCACCTCTCCAGTCAAGAGGTGCAACCGCCTGATCCCAGAATTATGGGATTTGATCGATTTGATCGTTTTGAGCTCGAATTTTGAATTGGGTTGGGGCCTATAAATACCCCACCCATTCAGCACTGAAAAGATACAGATCCACACCGAATTCTTGATCTTTTCAGTGATTCTAAGAGCTCAAATTTGTGTAAAGTCCTAAAGTTCTCCTCCTTCTGTTCTTCAAGTTTTGAGTTGTAAAGAGAGGAGAGAAAGGATCTGTAAAGGTTGTCTCCTGAGCCTGTCAAAAGGAGAGAAACTGTAAAAGGGCAGTTAGCCTTCGCCCATTGAAGGAAGGCACCTAGTTGACGTCGGCAACCTCGTCGGTGGAGGAAGCCAAAAGTGGAGTAGGTCAAGGCTGACCGAACCACTCTAAATCTCTGGTTTGCGTTTATTTTCGAGCACTTTATCATTACTGCAAACCTCCTTCATTACTACTGCTCTCTGCGCTTTCACGAACAAGTTCTAAGTGCTGTTCTTCCGAATCTGCATTCAGACGTAAATTCGTATTTTCATACATTACTGTTTACGTTTACGTTTGATTTTGCAGAACTGTCTTCCGTGCTTTTACGAACGAGCTTCTTTGCAGTTTACACTTACATTTTGATCCTATTGATAACTGCAAACTTTCCTCTACGATTTTACGAACGAGTTTCAGCATTTAGACGTAAAACTGCATTCAGACGTAAATCGGCTTTCCTCGCTCAATCATCAGATCTCAGTTCACGTTTACGTCTTGATTTCAACTGCATACTGCCTTCTGCGAGTATACAAACAAGTTTCAAAGTTTAGACGTAAATCTGCGTCTAGACGTAAAACTGCGTTTAGACGTAAATCTGCGATTAGACGTAAATCTGCGTTTAGACGTAAATCTGCGTTTAGACGTAAAACAGCGTTTAGACGTAAACTGCGCTTAGACGCAAAACTGCGCTTAGACGCAATCTGCGCTTAGACGCAAACTGCACTTAGATACAAACTGAGAATTTGCTTTTGCATCATAATAGTTTTTGAACGAACGCAGCTTTTGGTTTTTAATCGCTGTAAGATTTCCGCTGCACTAATTCACCCCCCCCCCCCTCTTAGTGCTCTCGATCCTAACAATTGGTATCAGAGCGGGGTTTTTCTCATTTCGGATTTACACCCGAGAGAAATGACTTTTCAAGAGGGCTGTTCGGTCTTTCGTCCACCGTTCTTTAACGGATTGGACTACACTTATTGGAAAACTCGAATGAGAGTTTTCTTAATTTCTCTAAATCTGGATTTATGGAATATCATTGAAAACGGTTTTCAACTTCCCTCCAAACCGATGAACGAATGGTCGGTTTTGGAGAAGAAGAATTTTTCTTTAAACGCAAAGGCTATGAATGCCTTATTTTGCGCATTGGACAAAAATGAGTTCAATCGGATTTCTACGTGTGAAACGGCTTTCGATATTTGGCGCACTCTTGAAATCACGCACGAGGGAACTAGTAGAGTCAAAGACTCGAAAGTTAATATTTTACTACTTGATTTCGAGCTTTTTCATATGAAACTAAGCGAAACCGTTGTTGACATGTACACCCGTTTTACGGATGTCGTCAATGGTTTAAAATCACTTGGTAAAAGCTTTTCGGATTTTGAACTCGTTAACAAAGTTTTGCGCTCACTTTCTAAAACTTGGGATTCAAAAGTAACTGCTATTCAAGAATCGAAAAACTTGAACCATTTTCCACTTGAAGAACTAATTGGTTCATTGATCACATATGAAATGACGTGCAATGCATGTGAAGAACTTGAGAACCACCTTCCAAAGAACAGGAAGGATTTGGGACATAGAACATTTGAAGACCACTCGAGCATAAGCTCAAGTGATGGTGAACTTAAACTACAAATGAAACGAAAATTAAAAAGCAAAAAGAATGGAACTACTTGCTTTAAACGCAAGAAGAAGAATAAAAATTGGGATGAATCGAGCTCATCTGAAGACGAGAAAGTCAACAAAAGCGAGGCGGCAAACTACGCCTTACTAGCTTACGACATTGAGGTAATTAAAATGCCTTTGGTTTATTTTGAAATTACTTGATGCTTTCATGATATATTTTCTTTTTTTGTTTAGAACTAATTTTCTTGAAAATTACATGTTTAAAAATAAAAATACAAAAATTATGATCATGCTGATAATTTCGAAAATAATATTGCATATTTTATGATAAACAAACAAAATGATTTTGATCATGGTTAAGAAGTAATAATGTGTATCATGTTTGATTAACATTGTTGAATGAAATCACGTTTGATTTAAAGTAATGCATAAAGATGTAATATGAAATGGTTATTAACAATTTTATGCATGTGATTTTAAGTTATCCATGATCATGAGCTTGTTTGATCTTCTTGACTTAATTTCAAGATCTATAGCAAAAATCATGTTTGAATATATGAAAGTGTTAATTTCATTTTCGGATTCAGTTAACAATTGGTATCCTAACAATCGGATTTTCTCATACACTTATGAAAAATATTTTTCTAAAATGGATTTGATGAAATGATTCATGCTTATAAACTCCATCTTGAAATATGAATGATAGTGTTTTTGCTTGCAAAGATTTGTTTCACATTCATATCTCCTATGATTCGTGTGCAAAAAAAAAAAATTTTAAATCATAACACAATGTGATTTCTTATGCAAAAATAAAGTGCTTTTGTGATTCTTTGCTAAAGAGAATAATTATTAAAATCATGATCTTGATAACATGAAGCTCTTTATAAATCAAGATCGTTCATTATGCTCCCTACATTTATCAAAAAGGAGTTCTTCAAATGAAATGCAATTCAATGAAGTGTCATATTGATATCTTGAAACTTGGAATATTTTAAAATGTGATCTTTGATAAGAATGTTTCAAGTTGCTCCTTGTACTATATCTTTTCGAATGAATCATGAGCCTTGATATCATATATTTCATAATACAAGATTTCCTTGCCTTATGTCTTGAATTTTAATGCTTATCTTAATTTGGCATATAAAGACTAAGGCATGCTTAGATGAAAAAGAATCTCTTAAAAAAATGCTTTTCCCATTTGATCGAGATTAATGATTTCATGATATTTTATGAATCTCGAAATTAATTTTAATGACTTGATTATGAACTTCAAGTTAATGATTTAATTTGAATAAGTTTTATCTAAATCATAATCTTGATCTTGCAAAATTGAAGTCACAAATAATATCTTGTGGTAGTCATGAATTGATACTCACAATATGAAAACATTGATATTCATGACTTAAAATGGATTGAAACATTGTATGCTTAATTTAATCATTCTCCTATGTTTCAAAAATTCCTTAAATGCCTTATGTGATGATTGAAAACTAATCTGCTTTATGATGAATTACGAATCATGACTTGATCTATGATATAAATGCCTTGAAATGATTGAAATATTTAACACTTTTATGCTCTTCCCCCTACTTTCTTCTTGTTTTCAATGATAAAATGGGGAGAAGTTTTGATCATGCATGGTAGGATATAATTTGACAAAATTGATACCATCATGATATGAAACATTTATAATGTACAATTATGCATGCAATACTTGTGCTTTCTAATTATGATGTGATGTATTGCATATGATGTAAATCATGATTTAAAATGCTATGAGTGCCAAGTTACACATTTTGAGAAGAAATTGTTATATTGAAATATTAATGTAATTATGAATGGTGATATGATATCATGCATGTAATACTTCAATTTATGATAATGATGCATGCTATGATAAAATATTCATGATGAAAAATTATCTTGACATTCATAACTTGATTATTCATCATTTGTCATGATTTTGAAATCGTTGCTATATCTAAAACTTGCTATCTTGCCTAAAGAGAAGCAAAAAGTTGCTATCTCAAAAGAAGCAAATGTGCTATCTTGCCTATCTCAAGAGGCAAAAATGCTAACTTGCGCATCTAGCAAAGTGAGCAAAATTTTCAAGAAGCAAGAGTTGCCTTCTTGAACATCTCTAATTTGCTAGCTTGCATGATGTAGAACTTGCTATCTTGAACATTACCAAAAGTGCTATCTTATATGCTATAAAACTTGCATATCTAAAACTTGATAGCATGAATGTTCTAAGCATGATGTAACACTTGCTAAATCTTCTAGCTCCAAGATTGCATGATGATAAAACTTGATACTATGTTTTTCATGCAATGAGTTGAACCAATATCACACACACTTGATTGTAGTACTTCTCCTTTTTGTTGATGACAAAGGGGGAGAAGTATGAAAGTATGTTGATGACATGACATGTGATGCATAAGTTTATGCATATGTTCATGTTGACGTATTGCAAGTATCCATGATGAATATTGCAATGACTTGAATTCAGTTTGAATTCAAGGTTCTATCAATATGGCATATTGATAGGGGGAGTTTGTTTAAACTCCGGGAGTTAAGTTTAACTCCGTCATCAAGTGGTTGTCATCATCAAAAAGGGGGAGATTGTTGAATCTCGTATTTTGATGATGAAACTACTTGATATATGTTTATGATTTAATCTGCGTTTTGAGTGACGCAGGATGCTTCGATCAGGATGAGACAATTAAAGCAGGATAATCATGTTGTGCCGAAGGAACATGTCAGAAGATTGGACGTCGGGCCTGTGGATCGGTCGGCGTATCGACAGAAGGCTTCGGGCCGTGGACTCGGGCATTCGGCCAAGAAGAGCAAGTATTGTGCCAAGGATATCGGAGTTGCGGAGTCAACTGGCCGATTGGGCAATAGGCTGCAGGAGAGGACGATGCGCCGAAGAATCGGACGAAGCGTCGAGAGACCAATGACATGTCGGACAACTTGGTTAATTGCTTAGGATTAATTGTCTCGATCGAAGTTTTGTTTTTGGTATGCAGGATTAACTACGATAAAAGTAAGACAAGCAGCAGGTGTTGCGCCGGAGTCAAGATCAGGATCACGTTGGGAGTTCGAGAGTTCGACGGAAGTTCGGACGGTCGTCGGAGGTTCAGCGTGAACAAATCCGAGAAGTCCAGAAGCTTGCCAAGCGAAGCTCGTCGGAACTCGCCAAGTGGATCGTCGCAAGTCCAGGAGTATGCCGGATGTCCGCAGAAGGATCACCGAGGGTTATCGGTTGATCGACGGAAGTTGGCCGGAAACTCGCCGGAAGAAGCGATTGACGCATCGGAGCAAAGCTGCAGAAGTTGTCTTAGAGTTAATCGTAGTTAGCATGATGATTAAGCATGAAAATGGGAGGTGATCCCATTAGCTTAATCTTGGGGCAATTGGGCCCCTGAAAAGATTCAAAGTGGGCCGAATGGAGTGAACCATTCGGACCCTGATTGCACCAGGAGGTGCAACCGCCCCAGCCAGGAGGTGCAACCGCCTGGGCTGTGGGGTTGGGAGGTGCAACCGCCCCAGCCAGGAGGTGCAACCGCCAGGGCTGCGAGGCTGGGAGGTGCAACCGCCCCAGCCGAGAGGTGCAACCGCCCAGAGCTCAGTCTTCGAGCTAGACTGGGCGGTGCAACCTCCTCTGCCAAGAGGTAGCACCGCCAGAGCTCAAGTTTCGAGCTCTGCCAGGCGATGCAACCACCGAGCTCAGTCTTCGAGCTCTGGCAGAGAGGTGCATCAGCCTGAGCTCAGTCTCGAGCTCTGGCAGGTGATGCATTCACCGAGCTCAGTCTTCGAGCTCTGGCAGAGAGGTGCATCAGCCTGAGCTCAGCTTGGAGCTCTGCCAGGTGATGCAACCACCGAGCTCAGTTTCGAGCTCTGCCAGGTGATGCAATCACCAAGCTCAGTCTTCGAGCTCTGCCAGGTGATGCAACCATCGAGCTCAGTCTTCGAGCTCTGGCAGAGAGAAGCAATCGCCTGAGCTCAGTCTTCGAGCTCTGCCAGGCGGTGCCACCTCTCCAGTCAAGAGGTGCAACCGCCTGATCCCAGAATTCTGGGATTTGATCGATTTGATCGTTTTGAGCTCGAATTTTGAATTGGGTTGGGGCCTATAAATACCCCACCCATTCAGCACTGAAAAGATACAGATCCACACCGAATTCTTGATCTTTTCAGTGATTCTAAGAGCTCAAATTTGTGTAAAGTCCTAAAGTTCTCCTCCTTCTGTTCTTCAAGTTTTGAGTTGTAAAGAGAGGAGAGAAAGGATCTGTAAAGGTTGTCTCCTGAGCCTGTCAAAAGGAGAGAAACTGTAAAAGGGCAGTTAGCCTTCGCCCATTGAAGGAAGGCACCTAGTTGACGTCGGCAACCTCGTCGGTGGAGGAAGCCAAAAGTGGAGTAGGTCAAGGCTGACCGAACCACTCTAAATCTCTGGTTTGCGTTTATTTTCGAGCACTTTATCATTACTGCAAACCTCCTTCATTACTACTGCTCTCTGCGCTTTCACGAACAAGTTCTAAGTGCTGTTCTTCCGAATCTGCATTCAGACGTAAATTCGTATTTTCATACATTACTGTTTACGTTTACGTTTGATTTTGCAGAACTGTCTTCCGTGCTTTTACGAACGAGCTTCTTTGCAGTTTACACTTACATTTTGATCCTATTGATAACTGCAAACTTTCCTCTACGATTTTACGAACGAGTTTCAGCATTTAGACGTAAAACTGCATTCAGACGTAAATCGGCTTTCCTCGCTCAATCATCAGATCTCAGTTCACGTTTACGTCTTGATTTCAACTGCATACTGCCTTCTGCGAGTATACAAACAAGTTTCAAAGTTTAGACGTAAATCTGCGTCTAGACGTAAAACTGCGTTTAGACGTAAATCTGCGTTTAGACGTAAATCTGCGTTTAGACGTAAATCTGCGTTTAGACGTAAAACAGCGTTTAGACGTAAACTGCGCTTAGACGCAAAACTGCGCTTAGACGCAATCTGCGCTTAGACGCAAACTGCACTTAGATACAAACTGAGAATTTGCTTTTGCATCATAATAGTTTTTGAACGAACGCAGCTTTTGGTTTTTAATCGCTGTAAGATTTCCGCTGCACTAATTCACCCCTCCCCTCTTAGTGCTCTCGATCCTAACAATTGGTATCAGAGCGGGGTTTTTCTCATTTCGGATTTACACCCGAGAGAAATGACTTTTCAAGAGGGCTGTTCGGTCTTTCGTCCACCGTTCTTTAACGGATTGGACTACACTTATTGGAAAACTCGAATGAGAGTTTTCTTAATTTCTCTAAATCTGGATTTATGGAATATCATTGAAAACGGTTTTCAACTTCCCTCCAAACCGATGAACGAATGGTCGGTTTTGGAGAAGAAGAATTTTTCTTTAAACGCAAAGGCTATGAATGCCTTATTTTGCGCATTGGACAAAAATGAGTTCAATCGGATTTCTACGTGTGAAACGGCTTTCGATATTTGGCGCACTCTTGAAATCACGCACGAGGGAACTAGTAGAGTCAAAGACTCGAAAGTTAATATTTTACTACTTGATTTCGAGCTTTTTCATATGAAACCAAGCGAAACCGTTGTTGACATGTACACCCGTTTTACGGATGTCGTCAATGGTTTAAAATCACTTGGTAAAAGCTTTTCGGATTTTGAACTCGTTAACAAAGTTTTGCGCTCACTTTCTAAAACTTGGGATTCAAAAGTAACTGCTATTCAAGAATCGAAAAACTTGAACCATTTTCCACTTGAAGAACTAATTGGTTCATTGATCACATATGAAATGACGTGCAATGCACGTGAAGAACTTGAGAACCACCTTTCAAAGAACAGGAAGGATTTGGGACATAGAACATTTGAAGACCACTCGAGCATAAGCTCAAGTGATGGTGAACTTAAACTACAAATGAAACGAAAATTAAAAAGCAAAAAGAATGGAACTACTTGCTTTAAACGCAAGAAGAAGAATAAAAATTGGGATGAATCGAGCTCATCTGAAGACGAGAAAGTCAACAAAAGCGAGGCGGCAAACTACGCCTTACTAGCTTACGACATTGAGGTAATTAAAATGCCTTTGGTTTATTTTGAAATTACTTGATGCTTTCATGATATATTTTCTTTTTTTGTTTAGAACTAATTTTCTTGAAAATTACATGTTTAAAAATAAAAATACAAAAATTATGATCATGCTGATAATTTCGAAAATAATATTGCATATTTTATGATAAACAAACAAAATGATTTTGATCATGGTTAAGAAGTAATAATGTGTATCATGTTTGATTAACATTGTTGAATGAAATCACGTTTGATTTAAAGTAATGCATAAAGATGTAATATGAAATGGTTATTAACAATTTTATGCATGTGATTTTAAGTTATCCATGATCATGAGCTTGTTTGATCTTCTTGACTTAATTTCAAGATCTATAGCAAAAATCATGTTTGAATATATGAAAGTGTTAATTTCATTTTCGGATTCAGTTAACAATTGGTATCCTAACAATCGGATTTTCTCATACACTTATGAAAAATATTTTTCTAAAATGGATTTGATGAAATGATTCATGCTTATAAACTCCATCTTGAAATATGAATGATAGTGTTTTTGCTTGCAAAGATTTGTTTCACATTCATATCTCCTATGATTCGTGTGCAAAAAAAAAAAATTTTAAATCATAACACAATGTGATTTCTTATGCAAAAATAAAGTGCTTTTGTGATTCTTTGCTAAAGAGAATAATTATTAAAATCATGATCTTGATAACATGAAGCTCTTTATAAATCAAGATCGTTCATTATGCTCCCTACATTTATCAAAAAGGAGTTCTTCAAATGAAATGCAATTCAATGAAGTGTCATATTGATATCTTGAAACTTGGAATATTTTAAAATGTGATCTTTGATAAGAATGTTTCAAGTTGCTCCTTGTACTATATCTTTTCGAATGAATCATGAGCCTTGATATCATATATTTCATAATACAAGATTTCCTTGCCTTATGTCTTGAATTTTAATGCTTATCTTAATTTGGCATATAAAGACTAAGGCATGCTTAGATGAAAAAGAATCTCTTAAAAAAATGCTTTTCCCATTTGATCGAGATTAATGATTTCATGATATTTTATGAATCTCGAAATTAATTTTAATGACTTGATTATGAACTTCAAGTTAATGATTTAATTTGAATAAGTTTTATCTAAATCATAATCTTGATCTTGCAAAATTGAAGTCACAAATAATATCTTGTGGTAGTCATGAATTGATACTCACAATATGAAAACATTGATATTCATGACTTAAAATGGATTGAAACATTGTATGCTTAATTTAATCATTCTCCTATGTTTCAAAAATTCCTTAAATGCCTTATGTGATGATTGAAAACTAATCTGCTTTATGATGAATTACGAATCATGACTTGATCTATGATATAAATGCCTTGAAATGATTGAAATATTTAACACTTTTATGCTCTTCCCCCTACTTTCTTCTTGTTTTCAATGATAAAATGGGGAGAAGTTTTGATCATGCATGGTAGGATATAATTTGACAAAATTGATACCATCATGATATGAAACATTTATAATGTACAATTATGCATGCAATACTTGTGCTTTCTAATTATGATGTGATGTATTGCATATGATGTAAATCATGATTTAAAATGCTATGAGTGCCAAGTTACACATTTTGAGAAGAAATTGTTATATTGAAATATTAATGTAATTATGAATGGTGATATGATATCATGCATGTAATACTTCAATTTATGATAATGATGCATGCTATGATAAAATATTCATGATGAAAAATTATCTTGACATTCATAACTTGATTATTCATCATTTGTCATGATTTTGAAATCGTTGCTATATCTAAAACTTGCTATCTTGCCTAAAGAGAAGCAAAAAGTTGCTATCTCAAAAGAAGCAAATGTGCTATCTTGCCTATCTCAAGAGGCAAAAATGCTAACTTGCGCATCTAGCAAAGTGAGCAAAATTTTCAAGAAGCAAGAGTTGCCTTCTTGAACATCTCTAATTTGCTAGCTTGCATGATGTAGAACTTGCTATCTTGAACATTACCAAAAGTGCTATCTTATATGCTATAAAACTTGCATATCTAAAACTTGATAGCATGAATGTTCTAAGCATGATGTAACACTTGCTAAATCTTCTAGCTCCAAGATTGCATGATGATAAAACTTGATACTATGTTTTTCATGCAATGAGTTGAACCAATATCACACACACTTGATTGTAGTACTTCTCCTTTTTGTTGATGACAAAGGGGGAGAAGTATGAAAGTATGTTGATGACATGACATGTGATGCATAAGTTTATGCATATGTTCATGTTGACGTATTGCAAGTATCCATGATGAATATTGCAATGACTTGAATTCAGTTTGAATTCAAGGTTCTATCAATATGGCATATTGATAGGGGGAGTTTGTTTAAACTCCGGGAGTTAAGTTTAACTCCGTCATCAAGTGGTTGTCATCATCAAAAAGGGGGAGATTGTTGAATCTCGTATTTTGATGATGAAACTACTTGATATATGTTTATGATTTAATCTGCGTTTTGAGTGACGCAGGATGCTTCGATCAGGATGAGACAATTAAAGCAGGATAATCATGTTGTGCCGAAGGAACATGTCAGAAGATTGGACGTCGGGCCTGTGGATCGGTCGGCGTATCGACAGAAGGCTTCGGGCCGTGGACTCGGGCATTCGGCCAAGAAGAGCAAGTATTGTGCCAAGGATATCGGAGTTGCGGAGTCAACTGGCCGATTGGGCAATAGGCTGCAGGAGAGGACGATGCGCCGAAGAATCGGACGAAGCGTCGAGAGACCAATGACATGTCGGACAACTTGGTTAATTGCTTAGGATTAATTGTCTCGATCGAAGTTTTGTTTTTGGTATGCAGGATTAACTACGATAAAAGTAAGACAAGCAGCAGGTGTTGCGCCGGAGTCAAGATCAGGATCACGTTGGGAGTTCGAGAGTTCGACGGAAGTTCGGACGGTCGTCGGAGGTTCAGCGTGAACAAATCCGAGAAGTCCAGAAGCTTGCCAAGCGAAGCTCGTCGGAACTCGCCAAGTGGATCGTCGCAAGTCCAGGAGTATGCCGGATGTCCGCAGAAGGATCACCGAGGGTTATCGGTTGATCGACGGAAGTTGGCCGGAAACTCGCCGGAAGAAGCGATTGACGCATCGGAGCAAAGCTGCAGAAGTTGTCTTAGAGTTAATCGTAGTTAGCATGATGATTAAGCATGAAAATGGGAGGTGATCCCATTAGCTTAATCTTGGGGCAATTGGGCCCCTGAAAAGATTCAAAGTGGGCCGAATGGAGTGAACCATTCGGACCCTGATTGCACCAGGAGGTGCAACCGCCCCAGCCAGGAGGTGCAACCGCCTGGGCTGTGGGGTTGGGAGGTGCAACCGCCCCAGCCAGGAGGTGCAACCGCCAGGGCTGCGAGGCTGGGAGGTGCAACCGCCCCAGCCGAGAGGTGCAACCGCCCAGAGCTCAGTCTTCGAGCTAGACTGGGCGGTGCAACCTCCTCTGCCAAGAGGTAGCACCGCCAGAGCTCAAGTTTCGAGCTCTGCCAGGCGATGCAACCACCGAGCTCAGTCTTCGAGCTCTGGCAGAGAGGTGCATCAGCCTGAGCTCAGTCTCGAGCTCTGGCAGGTGATGCATTCACCGAGCTCAGTCTTCGAGCTCTGGCAGAGAGGTGCATCAGCCTGAGCTCAGCTTGGAGCTCTGCCAGGTGATGCAACCACCGAGCTCAGTTTCGAGCTCTGCCAGGTGATGCAATCACCAAGCTCAGTCTTCGAGCTCTGCCAGGTGATGCAACCATCGAGCTCAGTCTTCGAGCTCTGGCAGAGAGAAGCAATCGCCTGAGCTCAGTCTTCGAGCTCTGCCAGGCGGTGCCACCTCTCCAGTCAAGAGGTGCAACCGCCTGATCCCAGAATTCTGGGATTTGATCGATTTGATCGTTTTGAGCTCGAATTTTGAATTGGGTTGGGGCCTATAAATACCCCACCCATTCAGCACTGAAAAGATACAGATCCACACCGAATTCTTGATCTTTTCAGTGATTCTAAGAGCTCAAATTTGTGTAAAGTCCTAAAGTTCTCCTCCTTCTGTTCTTCAAGTTTTGAGTTGTAAAGAGAGGAGAGAAAGGATCTGTAAAGGTTGTCTCCTGAGCCTGTCAAAAGGAGAGAAACTGTAAAAGGGCAGTTAGCCTTCGCCCATTGAAGGAAGGCACCTAGTTGACGTCGGCAACCTCGTCGGTGGAGGAAGCCAAAAGTGGAGTAGGTCAAGGCTGACCGAACCACTCTAAATCTCTGGTTTACGTTTATTTTCGAGCACTTTATCATTACTGCAAACCTCCTTCATTACTACTGCTCTCTGCGCTTTCACGAACAAGTTCTAAGTGCTGTTCTTCCAAATCTGCATTCAGACGTAAATTCGTATTTTCATACATTACTGTTTACGTTTACGTTTGATTTTGCAGAACTGTCTTCCGTGCTTTTACGAACGAGCTTCTTTGCAGTTTACACTTACATTTTGATCCTATTGATAACTGCAAACTTTCCTCTACGATTTTACGAACGAGTTTCAGCATTTAGACGTAAAACTGCATTCAGACGTAAATCGGCTTTCCTCGCTCAATCATCAGATCTCAGTTCACGTTTACGTCTTGATTTCAACTGCATACTGCCTTCTGCGAGTATACAAACAAGTTTCAAAGTTTAGACGTAAATCTGCGTCTAGACGTAAAACTACGTTTAGACGTAAATCTGCGTTTAGACGTAAATCTGCGTTTAGACGTAAATCTGCGTTTAGACGTAAAACAGCGTTTAGACGTAAACTGCGCTTAGACGCAAAACTGCGCTTAGACGCAATCTGCGCTTAGACGCAAACTGCACTTAGATACAAACTGAGAATTTGCTTTTGCATCATAATAGTTTTTGAACGAACGCAGCTTTTGGTTTTTAATCGCTGTAAGATTTCCGCTGCACTAATTCACCCCCCCCTCTTAGTGCTCTCGATCCTAACAATTGGTATCAGAGCGGGGTTTTTCTCATTTCGGATTTACACCCGAGAGAAATGACTTTTCAAGAGGGCTGTTCGGTCTTTCGTCCACCGTTCTTTAACGGATTGGACTACACTTATTGGAAAACTCGAATGAGAGTTTTCTTAATTTCTCTAAATCTGGATTTATGGAATATCATTGAAAACGGTTTTCAACTTCCCTCCAAACCGATGAACGAATGGTCGGTTTTGGAGAAGAAGAATTTTTCTTTAAACGCAAAGGCTATGAATGCCTTATTTTGCGCATTGGACAAAAATGAGTTCAATCGGATTTCTACGTGTGAAACGGCTTTCGATATTTGGCGCACTCTTGAAATCACGCACGAGGGAACTAGTAGAGTCAAAGACTCGAAAGTTAATATTTTACTACTTGATTTCGAGCTTTTTCATATGAAACCAAGCGAAACCGTTGTTGACATGTACACCCGTTTTACGGATGTCGTCAATGGTTTAAAATCACTTGGTAAAAGCTTTTCGGATTTTGAACTCGTTAACAAAGTTTTGCGCTCACTTTCTAAAACTTGGGA
This sequence comes from Musa acuminata AAA Group, assembly GCF_036884655.1. Lineage (NCBI taxonomy): Eukaryota > Viridiplantae > Streptophyta > Magnoliopsida > Zingiberales > Musaceae > Musa > Musa acuminata. Next base: position 3,497,589 of record NC_088347.1, on the reverse strand, counting down.
TTCAAAAGTAACTGCTATTCAAGAATCGAAAAACTTGAACCATTTTCCACTTGAAGAACTAATTGGTTCATTGATCACATATGAAATGACGTGCAATGCACGTGAAGAACTTGAGAACCACCTTTCAAAGAACAGGAAGGATTTGGGACATAGAACATTTGAAGACCACTCGAGCATAAGCTCAAGTGATGGTGAACTTAAACTACAAATGAAACGAAAATTAAAAAGCAAAAAGAATGGAACTACTTGCTTTAAACGCAAGAAGAAGAATAAAAATTGGGATGAATCGAGCTCATCTGAAGACGAGAAAGTCAACAAAAGCGAGGCGGCAAACTACGCCTTACTAGCTTACGACATTGAGGTAATTAAAATGCCTTTGGTTTATTTTGAAATTACTTGATGCTTTCATGATATATTTTCTTTTTTTGTTTAGAACTAATTTTCTTGAAAATTACATGTTTAAAAATAAAAATACAAAAATTATGATCATGCTGATAATTTCGAAAATAATATTGCATATTTTATGATAAACAAACAAAATGATTTTGATCATGGTTAAGAAGTAATAATGTGTATCATGTTTGATTAACATTGTTGAATGAAATCACGTTTGATTTAAAGTAATGCATAAAGATGTAATATGAAATGGTTATTAACAATTTTATGCATGTGATTTTAAGTTATCCATGATCATGAGCTTGTTTGATCTTCTTGACTTAATTTCAAGATCTATAGCAAAAATCATGTTTGAATATATGAAAGTGTTAATTTCATTTTCGGATTCAGTTAACAATTGGTATCCTAACAATCGGATTTTCTCATACACTTATGAAAAATATTTTTCTAAAATGGATTTGATGAAATGATTCATGCTTATAAACTCCATCTTGAAATATGAATGATAGTGTTTTTGCTTGCAAAGATTTGTTTCACATTCATATCTCCTATGATTCGTGTGCAAAAAAAAAAAATTTTAAATCATAACACAATGTGATTTCTTATGCAAAAATAAAGTGCTTTTGTGATTCTTTGCTAAAGAGAATAATTATTAAAATCATGATCTTGATAACATGAAGCTCTTTATAAATCAAGATCGTTCATTATGCTCCCTACATTTATCAAAAAGGAGTTCTTCAAATGAAATGCAATTCAATGAAGTGTCATATTGATATCTTGAAACTTGGAATATTTTAAAATGTGATCTTTGATAAGAATGTTTCAAGTTGCTCCTTGTACTATATCTTTTCGAATGAATCATGAGCCTTGATATCATATATTTCATAATACAAGATTTCCTTGCCTTATGTCTTGAATTTTAATGCTTATCTTAATTTGGCATATAAAGACTAAGGCATGCTTAGATGAAAAAGAATCTCTTAAAAAAATGCTTTTCCCATTTGATCGAGATTAATGATTTCATGATATTTTATGAATCTCGAAATTAATTTTAATGACTTGATTATGAACTTCAAGTTAATGATTTAATTTGAATAAGTTTTATCTAAATCATAATCTTGATCTTGCAAAATTGAAGTCACAAATAATATCTTGTGGTAGTCATGAATTGATACTCACAATATGAAAACATTGATATTCATGACTTAAAATGGATTGAAACATTGTATGCTTAATTTAATCATTCTCCTATGTTTCAAAAATTCCTTAAATGCCTTATGTGATGATTGAAAACTAATCTGCTTTATGATGAATTACGAATCATGACTTGATCTATGATATAAATGCCTTGAAATGATTGAAATATTTAACACTTTTATGCTCTTCCCCCTACTTTCTTCTTGTTTTCAATGATAAAATGGGGAGAAGTTTTGATCATGCATGGTAGGATATAATTTGACAAAATTGATACCATCATGATATGAAACATTTATAATGTACAATTATGCATGCAATACTTGTGCTTTCTAATTATGATGTGATGTATTGCATATGATGTAAATCATGATTTAAAATGCTATGAGTGCCAAGTTACACATTTTGAGAAGAAATTGTTATATTGAAATATTAATGTAATTATGAATGGTGATATGATATCATGCATGTAATACTTCAATTTATGATAATGATGCATGCTATGATAAAATATTCATGATGAAAAATTATCTTGACATTCATAACTTGATTATTCATCATTTGTCATGATTTTGAAATCGTTGCTATATCTAAAACTTGCTATCTTGCCTAAAGAGAAGCAAAAAGTTGCTATCTCAAAAGAAGCAAATGTGCTATCTTGCCTATCTCAAGAGGCAAAAATGCTAACTTGCGCATCTAGCAAAGTGAGCAAAATTTTCAAGAAGCAAGAGTTGCCTTCTTGAACATCTCTAATTTGCTAGCTTGCATGATGTAGAACTTGCTATCTTGAACATTACCAAAAGTGCTATCTTATATGCTATAAAACTTGCATATCTAAAACTTGATAGCATGAATGTTCTAAGCATGATGTAACACTTGCTAAATCTTCTAGCTCCAAGATTGCATGATGATAAAACTTGATACTATGTTTTTCATGCAATGAGTTGAACCAATATCACACACACTTGATTGTAGTACTTCTCCTTTTTGTTGATGACAAAGGGGGAGAAGTATGAAAGTATGTTGATGACATGACATGTGATGCATAAGTTTATGCATATGTTCATGTTGACGTATTGCAAGTATCCATGATGAATATTGCAATGACTTGAATTCAGTTTGAATTCAAGGTTCTATCAATATGGCATATTGATAGGGGGAGTTTGTTTAAACTCCGGGAGTTAAGTTTAACTCCGTCATCAAGTGGTTGTCATCATCAAAAAGGGGGAGATTGTTGAATCTCGTATTTTGATGATGAAACTACTTGATATATGTTTATGATTTAATCTGCGTTTTGAGTGACGCAGGATGCTTCGATCAGGATGAGACAATTAAAGCAGGATAATCATGTTGTGCCGAAGGAACATGTCAGAAGATTGGACGTCGGGCCGGTGGATCGGTCGGCGTATCGACAGAAGGCTTCGGGCCGTGGACTCGGGCATTCGGCCAAGAAGAGCAAGTATTGTGCCAAGGATATCGGAGTTGCGGAGTCAACTGGCCGATTGGGCAATAGGCTGCAGGAGAGGACGATGCGCCGAAGAATCGGACGAAGCGTCGAGAGACCAATGACATGTCGGACAACTTGGTTAATTGCTTAGGATTAATTGTCTCGATCGAAGTTTTGTTTTTGGTATGCAGGATTAACTACGATAAAAGTAAGACAAGCAGCAGGTGTTGCGCCGGAGTCAAGATCAGGATCACGTTGGGAGTTCGAGAGTTCGACGGAAGTTCGGACGGTCGTCGGAGGTTCAGCGTGAACAAATCCGAGAAGTCCAGAAGCTTGCCAAGCGAAGCTCGTCGGAACTCGCCAAGTGGATCGTCGCAAGTCCAGGAGTATGCCGGATGTCCGCAGAAGGATCACCGAGGGTTATCGGTTGATCGACGGAAGTTGGCCGGAAACTCGCCGGAAGAAGCGATTGACGCATCGGAGCAAAGCTGCAGAAGTTGTCTTAGAGTTAATCGTAGTTAGCATGATGATTAAGCATGAAAATGGGAGGTGATCCCATTAGCTTAATCTTGGGGCAATTGGGCCCCTGAAAAGATTCAAAGTGGGCCGAATGGAGTGAACCATTCGGACCCTGATTGCACCAGGAGGTGCAACCGCCCCAGCCAGGAGGTGCAACCGCCTGGGCTGTGGGGTTGGGAGGTGCAACCGCCCCAGCCAGGAGGTGCAACCGCCAGGGCTGCGAGGCTGGGAGGTGCAACCGCCCCAGCCGAGAGGTGCAACCGCCCAGAGCTCAGTCTTCGAGCTAGACTGGGCGGTGCAACCTCCTCTGCCAAGAGGTAGCACCGCCAGAGCTCAAGTTTCGAGCTCTGCCAGGCGATGCAACCACCGAGCTCAGTCTTCGAGCTCTGGCAGAGAGGTGCATCAGCCTGAGCTCAGTCTCGAGCTCTGGCAGGTGATGCATTCACCGAGCTCAGTCTTCGAGCTCTGGCAGAGAGGTGCATCAGCCTGAGCTCAGCTTGGAGCTCTGCCAGGTGATGCAACCACCGAGCTCAGTTTCGAGCTCTGCCAGGTGATGCAATCACCAAGCTCAGTCTTCGAGCTCTGCCAGGTGATGCAACCATCGAGCTCAGTCTTCGAGCTCTGGCAGAGAGAAGCAATCGCCTGAGCTCAGTCTTCGAGCTCTGCCAGGCGGTGCCACCTCTCCAGTCAAGAGGTGCAACCGCCTGATCCCAGAATTCTGGGATTTGATCGATTTGATCGTTTTGAGCTCGAATTTTGAATTGGGTTGGGGCCTATAAATACCCCACCCATTCAGCACTGAAAAGATACAGATCCACACCGAATTCTTGATCTTTTCAGTGATTCTAAGAGCTCAAATTTGTGTAAAGTCCTAAAGTTCTCCTCCTTCTGTTCTTCAAGTTTTGAGTTGTAAAGAGAGGAGAGAAAGGATCTGTAAAGGTTGTCTCCTGAGCCTATCAAAAGGAGAGAAACTGTAAAAGGGCAGTTAGCCTTCGCCCATTGAAGGAAGGCACCTAGTTGACGTCGGCAACCTCGTCGGTGGAGGAAGCCAAAAGTGGAGTAGGTCAAGGCTGACCGAACCACTCTAAATCTCTGGTTTACGTTTATTTTCGAGCACTTTATCATTACTGCAAACCTCCTTCATTACTACTGCTCTCTGCGCTTTCACGAACAAGTTCTAAGTGCTGTTCTTCCAAATCTGCATTCAGACGTAAATTCGTATTTTCATACATTACTGTTTACGTTTACGTTTGATTTTGCAGAACTGTCTTCCGTGCTTTTACGAACGAGCTTCTTTGCAGTTTACACTTACATTTTGATCCTATTGATAACTGCAAACTTTCCTCTACGATTTTACGAACGAGTTTCAGCATTTAGACGTAAAACTGCATTCAGACGTAAATCGGCTTTCCTCGCTCAATCATCAGATCTCAGTTCACGTTTACGTCTTGATTTCAACTGCATACTGCCTTCTGCGAGTATACAAACAAGTTTCAAAGTTTAGACGTAAATCTGCGTCTAGACGTAAAACTACGTTTAGACGTAAATCTGCGTTTAGACGTAAATCTACGTTTAGACGTAAATCTGCGTTTAGACGTAAAACAGCGTTTAGACGTAAACTGCGCTTAGACGCAAAACTGCACTTAGACGCAATCTGCGCTTAGACGCAAACTGCACTTAGATACAAACTGAGAATTTGCTTTTGCATCATAATAGTTTTTGAACGAACGCAGCTTTTGGTTTTTAATCGCTGTAAGATTTCCGTTGCACTAATTCACCCCCCCCCCCTCTTAGTGCTCTCGATCCTAACAAAAAGACACAACCCCGATAAGTTAGAATCAAGGACAGAGCGATGCAAATTTGTGGGATACCCCAAGGAAACTTGTGGGTATTATTTCTATCATCTCGAGGACCAAAAGGTTTTTGTAGCTAAGAGAGCAGTGTTCCTTGAGAAGGAACACATTCTTGGCGGAGATAGTGGGAGAATGATAGAATTGAGCGAGGTTGGAGAACCAAGCTCAAGCACCACTCTACAGCTCGAGTCTGTTCAGGTACCTAATACACAAGTTTCAACTTTACGTAGATCTGATAGAGTATCCCATCCTCTTGAGAGATATGTGGGACATATTAGAGGAGAGGATGTAGAGGATATTGATCCTCAGACCTACGAGGAGGCTATTATGAGTATAGACTCCGGGAAGTGGCAAGAAGCCATGAATTCTGAGATGGATTCTATGTACTCCAATAAGGTTTGGAACCTAGTTGATGCGCCCGAAGGTATTGTACCCATCGGTTGCAAGTGGATCTTTAAGAAAAAGATCAGAGTAGATGGAAAGGTAGAGACCTATAAAGCAAGGCTACTGGCTAAGGGGTATCGTCAAAGGCAAGGTGTTGACTATGACGAAACATTCTCACCCGTAGCAATGCTAAAATCCATCAGAATTCTATTGGCTATTGCAGCACACTATGATTATGAGATCTGGCAGATGGATGTGAAAACCGCATTCCTCAATGGGAACCTCGAGGAGGATGTGTATATGATGCAACCTAAGGGATACGTGTCCAAGAACTGCCCAGATAAGGTGTGTAGGTTGCTTAGATCCATTTATGGAATAAAGCAAGCTTCCCGAAGTTGGAACATAAGATTTTATGAGGCAATCAGATCTTATGACTTCGTTAAGAACGAAGATGAGCCTTGTGTATATAGAAAAGTAAGTGGGAGCGCTATCACCTTTTTAGTGTTATATGTGGATGACATCCTGATCATTGGGAATGACATAGGAATGCTATCCACAGTAAAGGCTTGGTTATCTAGACACTTCTCCATGAAGGACTTAGGGGAAGCATCCTATATTTTGGGGTTTAGAATCTATAGAGATAGATCCAAGAGGATGCTTGGCTTGTCCCAGTCCAGGTACATAGAAACCATTGTCAAAAGGTTTGGCATGGAAAATTCCAAGAGAGGTCTCATACCGATGAGACATGGGATATCGCTTTCTACGAGTATGTCCCCAAAGACTCTAGAAGAAAGGGCGAACATGGATATGATACCTTATGCCTCAGCAATAGGGTCTATCATGTATGCCATGCTATGTACTAGGCCTGATATAGCGCATGCTCTGAGTGTCACGAGCAGGTATCAGGTGGATCCAGGCTTGGAGCACTGGAAAGCAGTAAAGTGTATCTTTAAGTACTTGAGAAGGACTAAGGATCTTTTACTAGTATATGGAGGTAATAGCCTTAAGATTGAAGGCTACACTTGTTAGGATCAAGAGCACTAAGAGGGGGGGGGGGGAATTAGTGCAGCGGAAAACTTTCTGCGATTAAAATCAAAAGCTGCGACAAAAACAATTTCGATGTAAAATCAGATTCTAAGACTACTTTAGCTTAAGATTAAGCGAGATGACATTAAAGTAAATCTACAAAGGTAGTTTGCAGTTTATGATAAAAATCAGAATGCAAGCGCAAACTGAAATGCGACGTTCGTACGATAAAACCGGTTTACGTCTAAACGTCAACTTTGAAGATACTGAACTTTGAGATATGTTTTGTAAATGCGCAGAAGGCAGTTTGTAGTTATAATTGGAGTCAAAATGTAAACGTAAACTACAGTGTAATGATCGTACGAAAACGCCGATTTACGTCTAAATGCAGATTCGGAAAGATCTGAACTTAGAAACTCATTCGTAAAAGCACAGAAGGCAGTAGCTATTTAGGAGGTTTGCAGTAATGATAAAGTGGTCAAAGTAAATGCAAACCGAGATTTAGAGTGGTTCGGTCAGTCTTGACCTACTCCACTTTTGGCTTCCTCCACCGACGAGGTCACCGACGTCAACTAGAGACCTTCCTTCAATAGGCGAAGGCCAACTGCCCTTTTACAGTTTCACTCCTTTTAACGGGCTCAGGAGATAACCCTTACAGAACTTTTCTCTCCTCTCTTTACAACTCAAAACTTGAAGAACAAAGGGAGGAGAACTTTTGGGCTTTACAACAATTTTGAGCTCTTAGAATCACAGAAAAGATCAAGATTTCATTGTAGGTCTGTATCTTTTCAGTGCTGAATGGGTGGGGTATTTATACGCCCCAACCCAATTCAAATTTGGAGCTCAAAATGATCAAATCCTGGAATTCCAGGATCAGGCGGTTGCACCTCCTGACTGGAGCGGTTGCACCGCCTGGTAGAGCTCAAAGACTGAGCCCAGGTGGTTGCACCTCTCTATCAGGGGTGGTTGCACCGCCTGAGTCTGGCTCGGAGACTGAGCCCCAGACGGTGCCACCTCCTGAATGAGGCGGTTGCACCGCATGCCAGAGCTCGAAGACCGAGCTCAAGCGGTGCTACCTCTCTGTCAAGGGAGGTTGCACCGCCTAGTCTCGCTTGGAGACTGAACCCAGGCGGTGCCACCTCCTGGCTGGGGTGGTTGCACCGCCCAGTCTCCCTGGGAGACTTAGCCCAGACGGTGCTACCTCCTGGCTTGGGCGGTTGCACCTCCTGGTGCAATCAGTTTCCGAATGGGTAGCTCCATTCGGCCCAATTTCGGTTTTTCAGGGGCCCAATTGCCCCAAGATTAAGCTAATGAGATCACCTACCATTTCCAACTTAATCAACATGCTAACTATGATTAATTCTAAGACAATTTCTGCAGCTTTGCTTCGGTGCGTCAATCGCTTCTTCCGGCGAGTTTCCGACGAACTTCCGTCGATCATCCGATGAACCCTCGGTGATGCTCCTGCGGACTTCCGGCAAACTCCTGGACTTGCGACGATCCACTTGGAGAGTTCCGACGAGCTTCGCTTGGCAAGCTTCTGGACTTCTCGGATCTGTTCCCGCAGAACCTCCGACGATTGTCCGAACTTCCGTCGAACTCTCGAACTCCCAACGTGATCATTGACTTGACTCCGGCGCAACTCCCGCTGCTTGTCTAACTTTCATCGTAGTTAATCCTGCACACTTTAAAACAAAACTTCGATCGAGATAATTAATCCTAAGCAATTAACCAAGTTGTCCAGCATGTCATTGGTCCCTCGACGCTTCGTCCGATTCTTCGGCGCATCGTCCTCTCCTGCAGCCTATTGCCCAATCGGCCAGTTGACTCTACAACTTCGATATTCTTGGCACAATACCTGCTCTTCTTGGCCAGATGCCCGAGTCCACGGCCCGAAGCCTTCTATCGATACGTCGACCGATCCACCGACCCGACGTCCAATCTTCTGACATGTTCCTTCGGCACAACATGATTTTCCTGCTTTAATTGTCTTATCCTAATCGAAGCATCCTACGTCACTCAAAACGCAGATTAAATCATAAACATATATCAAGTAGTTTCATCATCAAAATACGAGATTCAACAACACTGACTCAAGTTTTCAGTCTGATGTCGATGATAGCAAGTCGAATTCAGGGTATGTGTACACCTTGAATGGAGGAGCAGTGTGCTGGAAGAGTTCCAAGCAAGATACCACTGCTGACTCGACCACAGAGGCGGAGTACATTGCTGCATCAGATGCAGCAAAGGAGGGAGTTTGGGTGAAGAAGTTCATCATATATTTGGGAGTCGTGCCGGGTAGCGAAGAGCCGATCTCCCTATATTGCGACAACAATGGGGCGATTGCTCAAGTGATGGAACCTAGGTCTCATCAGAAATCTAAGTATGTTCTGAGGAGGTTCCACCTTATCAGAGAGATCGTGACCCGAAGAGATGTAGTAGTGGAAAGAGTTCCATCCGAAGATAACATTACAGATCCACTAACAAAGCTGTTGTCACTGATTTGTTTTGAGTGTCACAAGGGTCTGATGGGGATCAAACACATAGGTGATTGGCTTTAGGTCAAGTGGGAGATTGCTAATCATAGGTGCCCAGCAAGCCAATCACGTGAGTGATGGCACGTGTGACTTAATACAGAATCTTTTTTCTTACTATATTTTGGCATATATCACTTTATAACTATTGCATAAATGCATACATATATTGTGATGTCCTTGGATTTGTGCAATGGGAATCGGATCGTGATGAGATCACGATAGTGAGATCGATTTACCTTTAAACACATATCCTAAATAATCCCGGTCATAGATTACTCGAGAGGGATATCGTGATAACCGGAATGACTGGTGTGCTGTATACCCGTCCATATGATGGATGCAGCTGGTCTTATAGCTGCTTGTGTAGGGACACTAGGGATACAGTACAGGTGCTCATTGGAGAATGAGTTCACTGATTGATCCGTTTACGGAATGCTGGATGGTTGATGATGCCTTATTGTTAGACAGCGATTCCGTAGTCCTAGTGGTGTATCTGGTCCTTAGACTTGAGACACCAAGGATGTCCTGTATGAGTGCCCCACTCTTTGATACCAGACTTATAGGTTTGGCTGTCCCAGATCTAATATAGCTGGTCATTGGGAGTGGTAGTCGACCTTACGAGAGCTATTGAGTGTCGATAGAGGATCATCCACTCTCGGCATCATGAGAGGAATATCCCATGTGTTCTTGCTCAGACAAATCCCTGGCCAGGGTCATTCGGGTGGAAGGAGAAAGAGTTCTCCGGAAGAATCCAATTAGAGCAAGACTCGAGTAGAAACCGTGTGGGTCTAACAACACTATGCTCGATATACGATTTCTGGGATATTAGATGGATGATGGACTATAGGTACACGGTAATTGAGGATAAACAGGTCCAATGGATTGGATTCCCCTGTATCGTTTGGGGACTATGGCGTAGTGGCCTAGTACGTCCGTAGTCGATGAGTCGATTGAATTATTACAGAGATAATAATTCACTGAGTTAGAAGGAGTTCTGACAAGTATGACTCACGACCAGCTCGATATTGGGCCTAGAGGGTCACACACATATGGTAGGCATTGCGATGAATAGAGGTTCGGATATTTGATATCCGACGGAGCCCTTGTCTTATTGGATGCAGATCCAATACCCACTAAGGGAGGACCCATTAGGGTTTGACAGGGGACCTCTATAAATAGGAGGGATTCAGAGCCCCATGGGCTAGAGAGCTTTTGTTTGCCTTTTCCTATTCTCCTCTCCATCTCCACCTCAGAGTAGGTCTGGAGTTTTGAGGAGCGTCGTCGCAACCCTGCTGTGTGGATCATCGCTAGAGAGGAGGACGCTTGACCTCCTTCACTCGCTCCTAAGGATCTGTAAGGAAACAGGGATATACGATCTCCCTAGGTAACACAATCTACTCTATACGCAGTTTCATGTTTCGCGGATTTTTGCGTACCAATCTTCGCACGACGATGAACATCTCTTTGGGAATCGGGGATTTTTTTTTTGTTGTTCTTCCGCTGTGCATATGATGTCGCCCTAAGGATTTCCCAACACTTGGTCCCCAAGCGGTGGCACCACTCGGATTGGCGATGGCATTGCCCGAAAATCCACATATAAGTGGAAGAGTTAGGGCCGGCAATGGAACCACCCCTAACCCATTAGAACTCTCCCTAGAACTCCCATAAAACTCTCTAAACCTCTCTCACCCTCGTTCTAACCTTTAGAAGGATAAGAGAGGGATTCTTGTTTGATCAAGCTCTTTATCTTCTAAGGAATTCTTCATAAGGTAAAATCTGAAATCTTTCTTTCTTCCTCTCATTATTTTGCCTACTCTTCACAGTTTTTTCCTTGATTTATCATCTTGTTTAGACATGGCTCCTAAGAAATCAATAAGAACAAAAGGGAAGAGGGTGGAAGGAGATTCCTATGACCAAAACCTTTTAGATCTAATGAAATAGCTCTTAGGTTTCCTAATTTCGAAACAAGAACTATACATAAGGGCAAACATGTTTATCTAGATGAACTTGGAAACCTAAAACCCATTAGATGGTTTGCAGATTTAGATGTCTTACATATCCTACAAATCAATGAACCAATTTATCCTAGGTTAGTTAGGTTATTTTACTCAAACTTATGTGTGGACAATGATAGCTTAACTACCTACCTCTTAGGAACACATTAAAATCTTTGATAGCATTATATGCGAATTAATTGGAATTACCGAAACGGACAAGGGCTGTTATTTTAGAAATAAATGGGATATCGATGCAATAGGAGTAACCTACTCCGAAGTCTTAGAAACTATTTTTGCAAATCCAAACCTAGGCATGATTCCCAAAAGTTACGAGCACTTATTACCCTTTAACTCTATTTTTCTTCATCACATCATGACTAGTATACTATTACCCAAACAATTTCATCATGATAAAATTATTCAAATAGAGCTAAGCACTATATATTGGATAATGACCAGCCAACATAATTATTTTGGATACTTAATCCGGCAACATATGCAGGACATAATAGCTAAAGATATAATGTTATCTTATAGGGGGGGTTAGTCACTCGATTAATACTTGCCCATAATATTTGTATCTCACCCGATGAAGAAATAATTCAAGTTGATCGACTTACCACTATCAATAGAAACCTGCTCAAAAGACTTAGGTGCACTTTTAGCAATAGTATTTGAGTTAGGTAACTTAGAAGGACTGATCCAGTTCCACCACCAATCGAACACCCCGAAAAATCTCCTCCTCCTAGTCCCTTTGGTGCAGCACCTTCAGAATCTGCTCTGCTTCATCCTCTGAAGATCTCATTATAGCATAATTGCATCAAATCAAATCACAACAAGAGCAACTCAAATCATAGCAAGAGCAAATTCAATCTCAGCAAGTTGAAATTTTGAGAGAACTACGATAAATGAATCAAAAGATAGATGTCATGTATAAGAACTATGGATTTCCTCCTAAGGATTAATAGATATGCCTTTTTATTCTGTTATCTTAACATGCGATCCTTGTATAATTACTCTTAATGCCAAGTTAAAGCTTTGCCATCTTTGTTCTTTTTGTATGAAAGCCATGCTGATTCTTTTTTAGATGAATTTTGGATGAATGCTGATTTTCTTTTGAATGGTATGAAGTTTGGATGAATACTGATTTTCTTTTGAATGATATAAAGTTTGGATAAATGCTGATTTTCTTTCTAATAATATGAATTTTTGGACGAATGCTGAACTTGTTGTTATAAGATGAATTTTTTATAATCTTATGAATGTTGAATGATCGATCTTTATGCTGAACTCCTTTTCTAATGATTTAATTATCACAAATTGTATGCTTAAAGTCTCATCTCCTTTTTGTTGATAACAAAGGGGGAGAAGAATGAGTAAAAGATTGATGACTTGTGCCAATGCCATAGCATGACTTATATGAATTGCAAAAGCTAATGCAAATGTCTTATATGCATCACAAAAATGTCTTATCTTATTGAGAATAACGATAAGTTCAATGGATAGAACTTATCGGTTTAGGCTTAAATTCAAAGAGATTGAATTCAAGTGTTTTTATCTTCTCATTATATGACATTTAGATAGGGGGAGTTATGTTTAACTCCATCATCAATTGATTGTCATCATCAAAAAGGGGAAGATTGTTGAATCTCGGATTTTGATGATAAAATCAATTGATGGGTTAATTGATCTAATCCATATTATTGAGATAAGTGTGCAGGATTAACTACGATATATTGAAGACATAAAGCAAAGTCTACCGATGTCAAGATTCGATGGGTGTTTGAGAGTCCGCCGAGAGTCCAAAGATTCGTCGGAATTGCTGTCGGAACCAACCGAGAAGAAATCGGGGACTTATCGAAGCTTTCGGAAGTCCGCTAGAGAGATCGTCGGACGTTCGAGGAGATCACCGAGAAGGTTCAGCTACTTGCCAAAGACTCGCTGAACTCGTCAAAAGACCGTGAGCCTACTGGGAGTCCGCTGGAAGAAATTCGAGGGTGTATCGGAAGTCCGCCGGAAGTTCGCCGGAAGGAAACTCGACGTTGTTGGATTATGTCTTAATTTCATAGTTTGCATGTAATTAGGGTTAGGATTAAGGGTTAATCCTATAATCTGGTAAGGGGCCAACTGGGCCCTAATACAGACTGGTGTAGGCCAAATTAGGAGCCCAACCAGTGACCCGTAAGGTTGGGCGGTGGCATCGCCTAGAACCCGAAAGGTCGGGCGGTGGTACCATCGGACTGGGCGGTGGCACCACCCAGCACCCGACCGGATTGAGCAGTGGCACTGCCCAGAACCTTAGAGTTCCGGTGGTGGCACCGTTAGTACACAGTCAATGTCAGATACTAACAGGTGGTGGCACCGCCAGCACCGGGAAACCCAAAAGCAATTCAAATTTGAAGCCCAAATTTGAATCCTCTTGGGGCCTATAAATATCCCTCAATTCTCAACAGAGAATACAACCTTTGAGAAGTTAGAGATTGAGATAAAGCCTTAGCAAACTCTTTAACAAGTCTTGTTTTCAATAACTTAAGTGTTCACCTCCCTCTTTCTCTTTGAAAATCTGTAAGAATGTGAACCACTTGTAAAAGGTTGTAAGAGGGGTATATGTCCTTCCCCTTTAAAGTAATTTGCTAGTGGAAGTTGGGAGCCTCATCGAAGAAGGCTTCACAAGTGGATATAGGTCATTTGATCGAACCACTTTAAATTGGTGTGTTCCTTGAATGTGTGAGTGTTTACCTTTCTGAAACCGTTATTTACATAGCAGCAAGCTTTTGGTTTTCATCTCCTTACTTTACACGAGCTACTTTTACTAAATCATTCTTTGTCGAATCAAAATCTCTACGCATTTACGAAATCATTTTCAAACTTACAAGTTTTAATCCGCTGCACTAATTCACCCCCCCCCCCCTCTTAGTGTTGCTCCGATCCTAACAAAAAGTTAGGTCAAGTTGTGGCACCACTAGAGGCTTAGTCTCCAAGACATAGTCTCCGATATTGTGTTAGGCAGTAGTACAACCAGAATGGGCGATGGTACCGTCTAATGTCAAGCGATGGTGTCGCCAGTCTAGATAGTGGTACTACCCAGACGTAGTCTCCCAAATAGTGTTAAGCGGTGGTATCGCCAGTTTGGATAGTTGTACCGCCCAATGTCAGTGCTATAGGCGGTAGTACCACCCAACACAAGCGGTGGTACCATTAGGACCCGGGATGAGACCTTTTTTGGCTCCATTTTTTAAGTCATTTGGGGTCTATAAATACCCCATATATTTCTGCTTAGCAAAGCACGAATTGAGTAGAAAGGGGAAAAATATTCTTGAGAAAGAAATGTTGTAATCTCTCTTACGGTATAGAATTACTTCTTCCTAGTATTTAGAAATTCATCTAAAGGGAGAAGTGAGGTCTAAGAAAGAGAGGTTATATAGTTCCTTTCCTAAGCCTATCAAAAGGAGAAAGAGTGTAAAAGGGTAGTTGATCTTTGCCCATTAAAGGAAGATCGATAGCAGAAGCCGGTGGCCTCGAGTGAAGAGGAATCAGGAGTAGATGTAGGTCACAACTACATAACCACTATAAATCTGGTTTGCATGTACTTTGAGCATTTTATTTTCATTGTAAACTGATTTCTTACTTCCACTACGCTTACGAAAGTGTTTTCAAGTTAACATCTTTCCTATATCATTTTTCATCGAATGTAATTTTTCAAAACCGATGTGATTTTTCCGTAAGCACTAATTCACCCCCCCACCCCCTTAGTGCCAACTCGGTCCTAACAAATCTTCCTTTTAACTCTAAAAAACTTCCCTCACAATCTTTACCCCATTCAAAATTTATATTTTTTTGGATTAGCTTAGTGAGAGGACTTACAATTTAATAGAATCCCTCAACAAATCTCTTATAGTAACTTACCATAACTTAGAAACTTCTAACTTTTGTCACATTTGTTAGTCTTTCCATTTAACTACTTCTTTCACTTTCTTTGGATCAACATAAATGACCCCCTAAAATCATATGGCCTAAAAAGGTAATTTAATTCAACCAAAACTTACATTTGTTGAACTTTGCATATAACTTCTTTTCTCTTAATATTGATAATACATTTCTCACGTATTTTTCATGCTTCGGGTTACTCTTCAATTACACTAATATATCATTAATGAATATATTACATTGTCATATAAGAGTGATTGAAATATCCTATTTATTAGATATATAAAGCTACAAGGACATTAGTCAAGCCAAAAGTATTACCAAGAATTTATAGTGACCATATTGAGTTCTAAAAACTGTTTTTAAGATATCCTCCTTCTTAATCTTTAATTGTGAATAACCAAATCTTAAGTCAATTTTGGAAAAGATTTGTGCACCCTACAATTGATCAAATAAATCATTAATTCTTGGTAAAGGATACTTATTTTTTGTGGTCACTTGATTCAACTATTTATAATTAATACAAAGCCTCAATATTCCATTCTTCGATTTAACTAACAGCATCGAAGCACCCTATGGTGAGACACTAGGTCGAATGAAACTCTTATCTAATAGTTCTTGTAGTTGCTTTTTTAACTCCATGAACTTGAGTAGTACCATTCTATATGTAGGCTTAGATATTATGGTTATTCTGAGAACCAAATCAATAGCAAATTTACCTTCTCTATCGAGAGGTAATCCGGGTAAGTCATCCAAAAATACATCAAGAAACTCCCTGACCATAAAGATTTCGTTAGATTAGGTTCTTGATTTGACTACTCCTTTACATATACCAGATAACAAAAATAACCCTTTTCCATAAGGCGATGAGCTTGAAATATCGATATTAGGCAAGGAGGTGAATCATGCCTAATACTCTCAAAATGAAATGTGGACTAATCTAGCATGCAAAAAGTGAAAAAAATATTATGAAACAAAAGATAAATTCTCAACAATCTATAGATCAAGTTTGTTGTCAAAGAATTCTCAACAATAGTAGTTGCATATAGCATAAAATCCAGGTTAAACACCCAAATAGTAAAAAAAAATATTATGAAACAAAAGATAAATTGAAACTAAAGTCGAACAAAGATAAATAAAAATTGATAAAAAAATATTATGAAACAAAAGATAAACTAAAGTCGATAAAGATAAATAGAAATTGATACATTTCTATTAGAAACATAAATAATACCTTCAATCACTAACTTATAAGCTCTAGAATCATGTTTGGCGATAGAATATACTCTAGCTTGTAAAAAATGATAAAAATATTTTTTAACATATTTTTATGAATTGTTTACAATGTTTTCATTCGTATTTCTAAGACACTGTAAAGATAATATAAAAATATTTTTTATATAATATTTCAATAATTGTTACATTCATTAACTACAGTCCATATGCATAATTGTACTAGGACATAATTTGCATCATGGATTTAAAAAATAATAAAAATACTTCATTAAACTATTTTAAAGTAGTGTTTACAGTGTCTTCATTTGTATTTCTAAAACACTATAAAGATCACATAAAAACACTGTATAAGTAATATTTCAATAATTTTTATATTTATTATACTAAATTTCATATACACAATTGTACTATGACATCATTTGCATCAATTATTAAAAAATGATAAAAATATTTAGTTATAATATTTTTATGAAGTGAAGTATTTATTTTTTTTTATCATATTTCTAAAACACGATAAAGATCACATAAAAACACTTGTACGAAGGCTACGTTGATGCTTTCTAGTACGAATATATCAGTGGTTCAAGCAGCTTGAGTTTGACTGCTCGTATTTGGAGCATCGGCAATGCCTGAGTTTGGATGGAGAACGCTTGTGGCAGCTTCCATCGGAAACAATTTCGTTGCTAATCTAGTTTGTGGGTTGAAGTGAATGGTTCCCTGCCATATGCAAGGACATTGGAAGGGTGGGGGAAATGAGTTATCTTAACAAGAATGTATGTAAGAGAAACCATATTATTACCATGTTGTAACTGGAAAGGTGGCTAGTCTCTTTTTCCCTTTAATCAGGGCTGGAGCACTTGTTGAAGTTAGAATGAGCTGTTTTTGACTAGAATACCCCCATTTTGTCTTTGCTCCTGAGCTATGGAAATGTGTATAATGTGATACACCTAATGCAAGTCAGATTGATCCATTTGCTCGCTATAAC
Organism: Musa acuminata AAA Group; assembly: GCF_036884655.1. Lineage (NCBI taxonomy): Eukaryota > Viridiplantae > Streptophyta > Magnoliopsida > Zingiberales > Musaceae > Musa > Musa acuminata. The sequence goes on along the minus strand of NC_088347.1, from coordinate 3,480,088 downwards.
CAACATTGTCACAGGTTTTGCAGAGTGATATTTGGAAGTATCATAAGAACACTTCTCACATATTAATGCATTTACATATTAACACTGGAAACTGCTTGCTTGTGTTCTGCTACGTATCTATAGTTGGCACCTTTCAGCGCAGAGATCTGAGAGTATTGAGTTGGTTTCCTCTAGCTATGGCCTGTTGCTTCTGCATCTATATTAGACCTTTACAAACATTATACACTGTAGTATTAAACCTTCTGCATCTATGCCTAACCATCACTGACAAAGTGCATATAGTATTACTATTTTGTAAATGTAACGTACCATAGATATATATCTCTTTTTCTGGTTACACGCACGTGGTTAGTAAATCCTGAAGAAAATAGATCTACAAAGCTGTTTCGGAAGTATTATTATCTTTGGTCTGTAAATAAGAAATAAAATGAGAAAATTTCACGCGCTATATACAGCAAAAAAAAAAACAAACAAACAAACAAAAGACGAACATTGACAGCCTACCAATTACAAAAAAATCCAAAAGTAGATAAGCATAACAGCAACATAACAGCAGCAATTGAGAAGCATTATTCAAGGACAAACAAATTGGACACCCTTTGTGCATTCTTGTATACGGGTCACAACCTCCAAGGAACAGAGAAAATTTCTCAGCTTTCAAATGCAGCGGCGATTTTTTTCTGAATAAGCTTCACCGCGAGACGAGGGGATAACCGCGGAAGTGTTTCCTGCAAGAGTAAAAAGTTCAAAAGATGATTTGCTAAGAAGTCCTTGGATCAAGTTTCGGTGCTGCAATGCTTGGTTCTAATAGCAGCACCTGCATAAAGGACTACGGCAAAAAGATCAATGATAATGATGTGAATTAATGTCCGTTTTATTATGAAGTATGAATGGTCTATGGTTACCATACAAGAGTTAGATGCCTGGTATGGACAATAGTTGAATTGACCGAACTGGTGACACCTTATGATGGTTTCGGTCAGGGAAGTGTCCCTTCAAATATCTGAAATTATGCATTTATCCCCTAAATATTGAAATATCCTGCATAACTTTAAAGATTTTGACTTCAACCTTTTCATAGACATAAAGATCTAGCTTGCCATAGCTTTCATGTGCCACTTGAAAGTATTACATGAGATCTTGATCTCTAAAGGACAAATACAACAACTCAAGAGTTCTCTAAGCACAACCAGGAGGCATTATTATGACTGTCGATGCAGCATGTTTTGTCTTTCCAGAAGTTTGAAAACCAAATTTGCCAACTGATGTGGTCAACTCACCATAATTCAAGTACTCAAAGTGATATGATGATGTTTATATAAAACTATAATGAGCCTGCTCATCATTCAAAATAAAGATTATATAAATAAAGGAGAAATGTCTTCATGTCGTAAATTGCTTAATGATGTGAGTTTTGGTTCTTATTTTTGCTATTTCCTAATCTATCCTCTTTTTATGTTTATTATTATTTCTTTTAAAGTAAATTTTCTCACTCAATGTTGTTTTGCATGTAAAAGCAAGGACTACCATACTGTCCAAAACAATACAAAATGGGCAGAGGCGAGACTAACCAGTTCGCTCAATGACCAATATGTGAATCACTCCATTTCAGACGAGCAAGGGGGGCCAACTTGGATCGGCCAATGACAATCAAATTTCGACGGTGCGCTTCAATCCAATCAAATCAGGGGTTCCCACAATTAAATTGACTTGGTTCACCCCTTTTAAAGCCCCTCTCTCCCCCTCTTTCACTCACCCTCACTCTCTTTCTCCCTCTCTTTCTCACTCACTTCCTTTCTCAATTAAAGATCCTAATTCGGTGATTAGAGCTCATCAAAAGATTCAATCAGAGGGCTTTAAATGCAGGATTGGATGGAAATTCTCTTATATTATAGGTATTTATGTTCTTTCCATCTTTTAGTTATTTTTTGACATAATTGAATGCTTATTATTTCATAATTACGAATTACTGACATGCATTTCTCTTATGATTAGACAATAGGTTCATTATCATGCTTTTAGGTCCAAATTAATGTTAATTTGGTCCAATCACAACTAGTTAATGGTGATTAGTATCTTTCTTTAAAGTTTAGGCACAATAAGGACCATTAGCTTACTTTTATTAGGGATAACTATACCTAATCATAGCATGTTAAGTGTGATTAGTGTGCCTCTCTTAATTTTAGGCTCAATTAGGTCCATTGTCTTACTTTTATGCTCGAATTGGAGATAATTAGGTCTAATCACAACTTGTTAAGTGAATTAGTGTGTTTCTCTTAAGTTTAGGCACCAATTATGACCATTAGCTTACTTTTAGCCCAAATTAGGGATAATTAGGCCTAATCACAACTTGTAATGAGTTGTTTCATTATAAATCTAGTTGTTGATTAAAGTTCCTTTCTTGTATTTAAAATGATTAAAGCATAATTAGAGGCAATTAGTGTTATTCTTCATATCTTTAGACCCAATTATGGGTCATTAACCATAATTTAGGATTAATCACAGCATTAACCATAATTTAGGATTAATCACAGCTTCTTGCTAATTGTTTTATTATAAATTTAATTGTTGATTAAGGATCATTACTTGTATTTTATATGATTAAAGTGTAACCAGAGGTGATTAATATTAATTTTCATACTTTTAGACACAACTTAGGGGTCATTAACCATAATTTAGTCTTAATCACAGCATCTTATTAGTTGTTTGAATATAAATAGATAGGTTGATTAAGGATCTTTCCATTTATTTAATATGATTAAAGTTTAATTAGATCTAACCAGTATCAATTTTTGTCATTATCTATAATTTAGGTATAATCGCAGTTTATGAATTGATTGGTTAAGGGTTTCTTCATGTATTTAATATGATTAAAGTCTAAGTACGACCAATTAATCTTATTTTCTTACTTTTGGATCTACTTAGGGTCATTATCATTGAAATTTCGTACAGTACCGGAGTTTTGAGCTTCGCTTGGTACGGTACAGTACTATGTACCGAGCAATATGTCAGGGCATACCGAGCGATACATCAGAGCGTACTCAGCGGTATGTTAGGGCGTACCGAGCAGTACACCTAATTTAGGCATAAAATCTTCCAAAAATACCTGAAAATATAAAAAAAAATTATGATAGGATTTTTAAGTTAGAAATAAATATAGTAATAGTATAAGTTTAACAAAACCAATGTAAATTAGGTAACAATAGTATCACAAATCTTTTTCGGACTTTGAGGAATAGCCTTATCCAAGGTTTGTATTTTAATCCGTTACGGATTGCTCTTATATAAATATTGAAATATCTACATAAAAATTATTTGAATTGTCAATTCACAAATCGTTGCTTTGTAGAGTTTAGGAAAGTGTAAATGTGAGAAAATAAGAGTTTGAGTTAGTTTAAGAGAGTGAGAGTGAAATAGAGTGAAATATGGGAGAAGATGAGTTTAAAAACCCATGAGAAAGGGCTCCAATATTGGAGCACTGTTACGGATCGATAACGGTCGAAATCGATCGTTACCGAGCTGTGTCGGGTGGTAAAGATCAAAATTTTGACCGTTACCGTCCGATATATCCCCGTATCGTCCAATACAAGGCAATATTGAGCGTTTCGCTCGATAGCAGGCGGTCCGCGTACCGGTATGCTGCCAGACCAGTACATACCGCTCGTACCGAACAATATTATTAGAATTAAAAACCTTGGTCATTACCCATAATTTAGGCTTAACCACAACTTATTATATTAATAATATTTTGTAGGAAAATGGTCCCAAAACAACAATAAGGTGATAAGTCCTCATCGTTTGGAGATCCACCATCATTGCCATGCTATGTAGGGATTACATCAATTAGGTTGAAGCAAAATTTTGCAAGCAAGAATCCCAATGTCACAAAATGTACAAAATACACCAAGGTTCCACTATTGATCAAAAGAAAATTTCAATCAACTTGGCTTAAAAAGAAGGCTAATATAGACTAGAACCATAAGAACAATATGGGCATGCTACGTAGTCATGATGATAATAGCAACACAAACATTACAGCTTATATCGTGCTTCATTGGACATTGATCAAGGGGCTCAATGGGAACATGATAGTGGTGTTGAATCTCGAATTTTGATGATAAAACTAATTGATTGTGTTTAGATGTTTAACTGCATTTTGAGTGATGCAGGTCTACTCGATCAGGATTAGACAGTTAACGCAGAAGGAATTGACGTTGCACCGAAGGAGATCACGTCAGGATATTGGACGGCAGAACGCTTCGGACGTCGAGCATCGAGCCAAGGAGAGCGGAATTGCGCCAAGGATATCGGGGTTACGGAGGTCAACCGCTAATTGGGCAACAAGCCGCAAGAGAGGACGATGCGTTGAAGAATCGGACGAAGCGCCAACCAATGACGTGCCGGGCAACAGAATGTCAATTCGCGTTGTAATAATTGTCTAGATCGGAGTAGAGTTTTAGTTTGTGTGTGCAGGAATAACTACGATAACGACAAAGACATAAAGCGAAACAAAGTGTCAGAGTCAAGCGAGAAGGATTCGTCGGGAGTTCGAGAGTTCGACAGAAGTCTGAAGGTTCGTCGGGAATGCTGCCAGAACTAGCCGAGAATGAGTAGGGAGCTTGCCGAAGGGTTTTTCGGAAGCTCGCCGGAAGGTTCGTTGGAAGTTCGCGGAGCTTGCTGAGAAAGATCGTAGCTTGCCGAAGAAGCTCGTCGGAACTCGCCAAGATCAAATCGTGAAGTCTAGGAGCTTGCCGGAAGTCCGCATAATGGTTTCCGAAAGTTTATCGGAAGACCGCCGAAAGTTCGTCGGAAGCTAGCCGGAAGTAGTCTTGACTTGCGGACTTTGTAATAGCTTAGGAAATGTCTTTAAATTCGTAGTTAGCACGTTAATTAGGGTTAGGATTAGGTGTTAATCCTATAACCCAAGTAGGGGCCAATTGGGCCCGAGTTCGGACTGGTTTGGGCCAAGTTTAGAGCCCAACCAGTGAGTTGAAATAGTGTAGGCGATGGCACCGCCAGATTAGGCGGTGGCACCGCCCAGAACCCGAGAACTAAGCGGTGCTACCACTGGACTGAGCGGTGGCACCGCCCAGCACCCGAGAGGTCCGGCGGTGGCACCGCCAGCCTCGGAAACCCAAGAGAATTCAAAATTTGGAGCCCAAATTTGAATCCTCTAAGGGCCTATAAATACCCCTCAATTCTCAGCTGAGATTACAACCTTTGAGAAGCAAGAGATTGAGATAAAAGTCTTAGCAAAGTCTTAGCAAGTCTTGTTTTCAATTGCTTGAGTGTTCACCTCCTTCTTTCTCTTTGAAAATTTGTAAGAGAGTGAACCACTTGTAAAAGGTTGTAAGAGGGGTATTTGTCCTTCCCCTTCAAAGTGATTTGCTAGTGAAAATTGGGAGCCTCATCGAAGAAGGCTTCACAAGTGGGATGTAGGTCGCATGACCGAACCACTATAAATCGGTTTGCGTTTATCTTATTGTCATTTATATTACTGCAAACCATCTTCACTTTGATGCTCTACTTCTTTATCTCCTTCTTACGTATGCCTTCAAGTTAAAACACAATCAAAACGGTTTCAAACGAAACGTTGCTTTTATCGTACGAAGTTTCCGAAAGTGTTTAAATCGTCGAAAGTTTATCGTACTTTACCGCTGCACTAATTCACCCCCCCCCCCCTCTTAGTGTCGCTCCGATCCTAACAATTGGTATCAGAGCCACGGTTTTCTACTTTGGTTTAACACCCAAATAGAAATGGCTCTTTACGGCTTTCAAGAGGGTCACTCTCTCATTCGTCCTCCCTTTTTCAATGGGACGGACTACACTTATTGGAAAACTTGAATGAGAGTTTTCTTACTTTCTTTGGATTTGAATCTATGGCACATAGTCGAAAATGGATTTGAAATGTCTTCTCTTCCGATGAACCATTGGAATGATTTAGAGAAGAAGATGTTTTCTTTAAACGTAAAGGCTATGAATGCCTTATTTTGCGCTTTGGACAAAAATGAGTTCAATCGGATTTCTACATGCGAAACGGCTTTTGATATTTGGCGAACACTTGAAATCACGTACGAAGGAACTAGTAGAGTCAAAGACTCGAAAGTTAACATTTTATTGCATGATTTTGAGCTTTTTCGAATGCAACCAAGTAAGACTATATGCGACATGTACACCAGTTTCACGGATGTCGTCAATAATCTAAGAGTTGATAAATCTTTTTTGAATTTTGATCTCGTAAGCAAGATCTTAAGATCCCTTCCAAAAAGGTGGGATCCTAAAATAACTGCAATACAAGAAACAAAAGATTTAATTAATTTTTCACTTGAAGAACTAATTGGTTCGTTGATGACATATGAAATGGTGCACAATACACATGATGAACAAAATCACCTTCCAAAGAATATGAAGAATTTGGAACTCCAGACAAATGAATACCACTTGAGCGATGACTCAAGTGATGAGGACAATGATGAACTTGAACTTCGAACACTAAATCTTAATAAGTTTATTAAACAAAAATCTAAAATAAACAATGAACTTGAACGGAGGAAGAGGCCAAAGAAGAGAAAGGCAACCAAGGATGAATCAAAAACTTCCAAAGGTGAAACGACGAATTGGGCTTTGACGAGCTTCGACTAAGGTAAGTAACTCAACTCTCTTGAATTATTTTGAAATTACATAATACTTTTCATGAGTTATTTTTAATTTAGTTTAGGATTAATTTTCTTAAAAATTACATGAAAATAAAAAAAAATTAGAAATCATGCTTATCATTCTAGTAATTTTAAAAATAATCACAAAAATTGTATGTTTATGATAAACAAAATGATTTTGATTAAAAATGCCTTATGAAATATGATATCATGCCTAATAAATTTATTTTTTGAGGCTATGCATGATAATGATGAGTTTTGGGTAATTTATAGTTTATTGATTATTGATGATTTCCATAATGATCTTTTACGATTTATAGATTATCGATTTATACCATGATGAAAGTTGCTTTCAAAAATGATGCATGACTTTTGTATGCAAACTAAGCATGAAAAGATAGATTCACCTAAAAAAAAAAATGTATGACTACAACAAATAACAAATGATTTTGGTTGAAAATACTTTATACTCAATGAAACCATCATTGATGAATATGCTTTATGTTTAATAGTTTCTTTGGCTTATATGCTCTATCATGATAAATATTTTGAAAATAAATGAAATCTTGTTTGATTTGAAGTAATGCATAATGATGATGCTTAATGATGTATTTTTTGATTTGGCATAAAAGTGGCTTTAAAATATGATGTATGTTTTGATTTGACATAAATGAAATAGGCATGCTTATAGGAAATAGTGAAGTGTCATGCTTGACAATTGGATACTTAATGATGCATAAAGTTGTAATGAAAATATTAATATTTTAATACTATGATTTGATGATTTTATGCATGACATTGTAAAGTTATATATAATGATGCATAATGATGAAATTGTGTAATAAAAATATTAAACATTTTGAAACCATGTTTAAGTATCATGCATATTGATCATGCTTAATAAATTTCAAAATTATGCACGATGAATCTTACGATTTATGGATTATCGATTTTTACCATAATGAAAGTACCTTATTAATCTTTGTTGTAATAAATCTTACTCTTTCTGTTTTAAACATGATACATGTTTTTATTTGGCATAAATGAAACAAAATCATATGTTTTGAAACAATCGAAAAGAGGAAAACATTCTTGAAAATTATTTTGCTCAATCTTATTGATTTTAATGAATCCATTTGTATCATCTTTGTGAATCTCTTGGATTTTGATAATGATTTTGATGATTTAAATTTGAATAAATTTTTATCGAAATCATGATCTTGATCTCTTGAAATTTATAACATAAAATCCTTTATAAATCAAGATTTCTTACTCTTTATTCTCTTACATTTTGAGAAAATTTTTAATATGAATCATAAGTGTTTTTATGCATGAATTGAAATCTTTTTCTCCTACGTTTCCTTTTGTGATTTACTAAAGAGAATATCCTTTTTAAAAATTCTTGACTTAAATTTTTATTTAAAAATCTCTTATTATTTTATCTTCTAAGATTTTCCTTTGATTATTTATGAGGAGGCTTTTCAAAAAGAAATCATGTCTTTTGGCATTCACATATTCTAATATTTTATGGTATGATTTTTTTGTAATTCCTTAGATTCATGAAATGTTTATCTCATCACCCAATTATTTTCTCCTTGATATTCCTTATGTGATGATATGAATACATGAAATATTCACTAATTTGTTTTGATGAAAAGTTATGATGATGAATGGTAGGATGAAATTTGACAAGTTAATACCATCATGATTTGAAACATTTATGATTTGAAATTATGCATGCAATTACTTTTTATTGTGATGATATATGCATATAATGTGTATCATGAATACTTTATTATCATACATGAAAATAGTAATAAATATTTTGAAAATAAATGTTTGTATCATGTTAGATGATTTTACATTGATCCATAGTCCTATCCACCATAGCCAACAAAACAGACAAAGATTAATGGTGTATACAAAGGGAAAAAAATGGGATATTAGCAAGGTCATTATCAAGTGGTTTAACTTCTATAGGATACTAATGCATATAGCACAGGGTCCATATTACCAGAATGAGCATCCAACCTCCTAAGCTTGAGAAGATACATGGCATGTATTTAGATAAGGAGGTGATAGAACCAAAAGACTAGATAAAATCCTTCAAGAAGCAATGAGACCTACATGGTTGACATTAATGTATGATACTTGAACTCAACCCATCCTGAATGAGAGCATCATCATAGTTTATTGCAATAAAAGGGTGGTCTTTCAATATAAGTTATTGAAAGATAGTCTTGCAATAAAAGAGTCATAGAAGATATTGACTTACAATATATTATATAGATTATTCTAATAATAAAGCGAATTTCAAGAAGACTGATTTGCAATTGATGAAGAGTTTTTTTTTTACTCTATGTGCATAATAAAGAATATTGGTGAACTACATTAGTTAGAAGATAGTGGCAAAGGCACAATCGATCAAAGGATTGAAATATCGTACCGTATCAAGGTCTTCAATTTCAATATACCGCTCGGTATATATATATATATATATAAAAGTAAAATAATAAAATCTGCGATGTCGCCTCTCTTCTCCCCACGCGGGGCGACGTCGCCTTTATACATATACATATACATATACATATACATATACATATACATATATATATACATATATTTACATATATATTTAATTAAAAAAAATCTACGACGTCGCCTCTCTTCTCCCTAGGTAGGGCAACGTCGCCTTTATATATATATATATATATATATATATATACCGCCCGGTAGCGAGCGGTCCGTGTACCGATGGCAAACCGATACGTACCGCCCAATACGAGCGATATCATTCGAAATTGAAGACCTTGAAATCGATCATGAAGTTTATCTACAACTATCAATAGGTACATTCCTTGATGTATTACACAAATAGAGAGATCCTTCGACCTAACATCACTTAATTTGCAACTATTTGATAGATTTGAAGTCCATTCAACAGAAGACACATGGAGTAATTACAATATTCATATCTCAAGAATGGACCAATGCTGACCAGATTTGGGATTCAGTCTTTCGGATTATAACAACGATCGAGCCACTTAAAGTCGTCCTCCACAAAGTCGATTTGGAGAAGTGGCCGCATATGGGCTACCTAACATTTATGTTAATTTCGATCGAGGAGATTAAAAAAGCATTTAACAAGTTATTCCTCCACCCTGAGTTATTCCTCCATCCGAGTAAAAGTGAGGTTAAAAAAGTATATACAAATCATCAATCGTAAGTGTACAGCCTACATAGGGCAAGATATTCATAATGCAAGTGTATTAAATTTTGATTTTATTTAGAATTTGAATAATATTTGTAACATATTAAATTGACCAATACAAATCAAATCTTGTAGCATATTACCTATATCCTGATATTCAGTATAACTAATGTTATTTATCAGCTCCTATCAAAAAACGACAAGACAACCGATGCCATAATAGAGGGTCTATTATTCTAAGAATGTATCAACTCATTCACCGATAACATAATCATATCATGTCGATACCCTATGGTTCCTAGCAATACACATTTATATTTAAGGCTCAAGCTCGAAGCCTACAACTCAAGGCCTGACGCAATCTAACGAGCCAAATAGGGTAGCACAAAGATCGATGTGGCTTGGTAGGTTGACGCAGGCAGTCTAGTCCTATGTGACTCAACGTAAGGCCCAACCAATAGCCCAGCCTATTGCTAAGACAATCATGTGTAGGCACGTGACTAAATTTGGCCGCAACCCTAGATCTACTAGTCTAGGCCAGAGTCATCCCAGTACTGTGTTGAGCCTAGTAGAATCCTAATTTGATCGATTTTATCGGTTCAGGCCTATTCAAGGTGATTTTAGATTGATTTTAAGCGATTCAAGCCTATTTGACCCAAATTGGAACTAAGTCCAAATTAGACTAGTGATTGCAGACTAATTTTATGAGGGACTTCAGGTTGGTTTAATTACGTTTTAATTGAATCGAGTCCAATTCGAGTCAATTTGACTCATTCAACTATGGTTCAGGTCAATTAATGGTTAATTACGATATGACTCCTTATATTATTAATCTTGAATGCAGTGATTTCAATAGGCGCTCGAGCGCTCGCCTAGGCGCTCGGGCGAGGCAAGGCGAGGCCCGAGCGCCTCGTTGAGCGTTCGCCCGAGCCTAGGCGTCGGGCGCTTCGGGCGAGCGCCCGGGTTAAACCAGGCGATCGAACCAATGTTTTACGTCTGATTCGATCTCCGGTGCTTTAGTTGGTTCAATCGAACCAACTAAATCACCGATAGGCTCCCTCTCGCGATTTCCCCGACTTCCCCAACCCTAACACTCACGATTTTGCCGTCGAGATTTCTTCTCCACTTCCGCTGCTCTTTACTGCCGTTGCCACTAGTCGTCGTTGCCACAATCGCTGCTCGCCGACTTCTCACCGCTGCCACAATCGTCGCTCGTCACTGTTGTCGTCGCTCGCCGCTCCCATTCCCACTATCGCTCGCGGCTCTCGCTACCGCTCGCCGCTCCCGCTCCAGCTACCGCTATCATTGTCTCAGCAGCCTTGGTCTTCTCACACTCTTCTCACTATACTGTTAACAATATATTAACAGTATACTGCTTACTGTATACTAATAATAGTATTTTTATTTATTAGATTAATAATATATTATTTTGATTTTAATGCTATTAATTTTTTATTTATTTAAAATTATTGTTAAGTTTCAGAATAAATGGCAAGTGTATAGAGCAACTCAATAGATTTGATGGAAAATTTTATTGTTTTGATTTTTAAGACTTTTTATTAATATGATATTGTGATTTTGTACCCAATTTTTTTAATTTAATATTATTTTTTTATTTAAATAATTTATATTAATTATATTATATATTTTTATATTTTAGCGCCTCGCTTCGCTCGGGCGAGCGCTTGGGCGAGTGCCTAGCGCCTTGGGTATTTTTGGACCTTAACGCCTTTTGGCGCCTAGCGCTTTTTAAATCACTGCTTGAATAGTTATTAATAATTTTTATGAGGTTACATGGTAGCACTATACCCTGAGACTTATATGTCACGAGGTGTTATGTGTGCCCAAAATGATGTGAGGGCAATTATTGACCTTGCCATGGACAAGAAGACTAATATACTGGTAGGGCAATTCTCTTCAGGGATCTAGCAGGTTGTTAGGTATGGTAGCTTGACAAGTAAGAGACATCATTCCATCAATGGCTAAGAGAGTGATATGGGTTCTCTCCATAAGCGGATGGGAGAACATAGAGCTCAATTTATGAGGCAAGACCTCTCCATCAACTACTAGGATAGTACATGATCAGGTATTTGACTTATGCCATATATTCATGAGACCTAAAATTGATCATATTATTAAAACTAGTTACTGAATTATGATTTGATATTTTGATATTATTTATGACATATTGATATCCGTTCATGATATTTTATTGATTTTGTTACATGTTTTGAGAGGACATTTAAGAAGTTCCTACTCAGCTTTGTTGATTTGTTGTTGATTTCTTTTTTTTTTCAGAGCAACTTTCAGATTTTAATACTGACTTTGACATAGAGAGGGTCATTGTGTAGCCTTAAGTAATTATGTGGAGGATTTTAGTTTTTACAGTTTCGGTATGAGCCAGTAGGGTTTCATTTTCTTTAATGTTACACCTTCTTATTTATGAAACATTTAAATTTTAAATTAAATAAAATTAGTTTGTTTATATATTGTTCGAAATGTTATATATGGAAAGTATATCATATTCTGTACATGTGTGAAAAATAAAATATTTTTAGCACGAGATGTGATATCTTTTTATGATATCATAGCATAGTTAAAGACCTCTGAGTTTTAGGATTCAAGGACTGACTTGACTAATGAATTTTTGTGACATATTGTAGGATTGATGGAACCATTGAACCATTGAGGAGCAAGTCTCCTTTGCTACTTTCATTCTAGTGGGTAGGGTCGATGCTTGGTGGACTACCTAAAGGAGAATCTTATTGACGGCGGCAATTCGATTATTTGAGAAAGGTTCAAGCAGGCATCTTATGATTAGTACTACGGAAAGGTTTCATCGTCAAAAGAAAAGAGAGTTCTTAATGTTCATCAAGGGAATCGGACAATAGCTGAGGACAAAGTTTACTTCATTGAGCTGGCCTGATTTTCTCCACACATGATCTTCAACGATGAGTAGAAGGCCCGACATTTTGAGGCTGGCCTACCCCCATCTGTCCAAGACCGTATTGTGCTCATGGAGCTTTGCACCTATATCGCAATCGTCAACAAGGCAATGGCTGTGGAGAAGTTAACAATGAATACCTAATCAACAACAAAGGGCATCATCTGATCAAGAGGTGTTACTTTTGTGGCAGGACAGATCATGTGTCCATAAACTGCACCATTGGACAACATGCATGCTTTCCAAAGATTGTTCCCTTAGGAACCAGCACCCCTGAGCCCAACAGTAAGGAGCAGCACCAACTTAGCCTGGACAAAGGGAAGAACAAGCTTGAGTCTTTGGACTCACCCATTGGGATGCACAAGCTTCTAAGACAATAACTTCAAGGTATGCTGACTCTCTACAGCATATATGCTAGTGTTTTGATTAAACTGAGTTCTTTGTACTCTTTCATACCTCCATATTTTGCAGACAAGTTAAAAAGAGACTCATAACCTATGACTAATGCTATAGTCATGGCCACACTGGCTAGAGATTCTTTACTAGGTAACCGGATATTTAGATGATGCATTATTACAATAGGACATGAATTATTGTTTGAATGATTCCCTGATTCCCACAAGAGAAGGATTTGTGGTATTTAATAATGCTTCTATTCATGGACTTGGATGTGTGTTAATGCAAAATATAAGAGTAGTAACTTATACATATAAACAATTAAAAATAAATAAAAAGAATTATCTCACATATAATTTCGAATTAATGGCTATTATCCAAGGATTACAATTTCGAATAATACCGCCCATACCGGGCGATACGTACCGGTCTGTCAGTAGATAGGTACACGGACCGGCCTCCACTACCAAGCGATATTATATATATAATATATAATATATATATTATATAAATATGCGACGTCGCATTCTCCCCAAGCGGGAAAAAGCGACATCGCGTCGCCTTGGCATCGAAAAATTCTATTTATATATATATATATATATATATATATATGATTTTTTTACTTATATATATATATATATATAACAGTATACCGCTCAGTATATAGTACCGTACCATATCGAGCGAATATCGAAACTTCGGTATGGTACGATATTTCAATCCTTGCTATTATCTTTACATTAAAAATTTAAAGACATTATCTTTACGAGTAAAACATAACATTAAGGGCTTATTGAGGGCAATCGCCCTATTATTTTTAGATTGAAAAATATAAAACTTATGATCTATTAATTGTTTAAAACATAGATTTAAATGAAACTATGACATGAAAATTATTTATATATCAAAATTATTCATGAATTGTTGAATTTGTTTAGAAATACTAATTTGTGGATATTTTTTATTTATCAAAATAGTTTTAGAATCTTATTAATTAAATTTCTATTTTAATTAATTTAGTTTGTATGCTTAGAATCCTATATGTTTATTATTTGATTTTTGAGCAATTAAAAGTGATATTATAGAATTATAAAAGTATATAAAAAAGAATCAATTTGAATTCGAGTCTAAACCGAGTCAAACTCGAGTCGAATCAAGATAACCGAGCCATAATCAGCTTGGACCTAGGTGTGATTTTGGTTCAACTCAAATTCTAACCTATAGCTTGGCTCGGCATCGTTTGTTTCAGGCACGAAGCATGCGACTCAAGGCCCGGTGCAGGTCTAGTGAGCCAAAGGCAAGCTGTGGGCATTTGTATATGTATAACTTTTGAACATATTGTGTGGGTGTGTTTTTCCTTTGGTTAAAGGTTATAATTATGTACATATGTCAAAATCACTATGTATAGGGGTAATTCTATCATTTTGTGTAGTAAATTAACATGTTTTACTTTAAGATTGCTTACACTCCTATAAAAACATTAAAATAATTGAAAACTGACATCCTACTTTCGTCATGCATGCAGGATATGGGTAGGACTAAAAGTAGGGTGTTACAAGTTGTGGTATCAGAGCCCAGGTCATGAGTCCTGTAGACTATCTGTATCTACAAAAGCATAGAGCGCACTACTTAATTATATTATAAGTTTTAATAATTAAATTATATTGATTTTCTTATTAATATATGATCCTCTTATGTTTGGCAGCTAGGGTGTAAACAACTTGAGATTAATCAAGAAGATATCATGAGAACTAGAGGACAAGCTAGTAACTCTAATATCCCGATTTGCACTCCACATGAGTAACACTAATGCCTTGAAGGTGGATCAATTTCTACAAGGACTTAGAGTAGAAATTTATTGGGATATGAAGATGACAATGAATGTCCAAGACATTCCCTATTCCTTAGTAACGGAAAAGGCCTTGGAAGTAGAGAAGATCGAGCAAAGAATTTTTCAAGCCTAATATATGCGTCGCAGCCATGATATACCAAGGAAGAATATTATTTTAACAACAGGCCCCTATAATATATTTTGAGCAATAAAAAAAATGGCACCTAGGTCAAGGACAACAAAAGGGGCAACCCAAATGCTATACGCAAGGAAAAATGGGTCAAACATTCCAGTCTTCTCAACCAGCTCAGGCACAAAGACCAACTTGCCTTAAATGTGGGGCGCATCATATGGGGGAATGCCTTAAAAGAAAAGGGCTATGTTTTCGATGTACAAAGCCCAAAATTTAGCAAAGAACTACACAACAATCTTATCATAACAGAAAAGAGTACCGAGCAGCAAGGATTGAAATTTCGTACCGTACCGGTGTATCGAAATTTGCTCAGTATGATACGGCATACCGAGTTGTACGCCTAATTTAGGTGTAAAATCCTCCAAAAACACTTGAAAAATAGGGGAAAAAATTAGGATATTTTTGTTTTCTTTATTAATTCCATTTCAATGAATGAGTTGCACTAACGAAACTGGCACAAGATGTCAAGTAAAAAGTGAGGTAACATCTTTCGAGCACCAGCACTACGCAAGAGATTCCATTCATTCTTTGTTAAACCACATTTGATGAGTTAACCACGCTTTGGTGTTAACGCTGAGAATGAATCAACAGTTTAAAGATATGACGTAGGTAAGGAAGCAGGTAAAGAAATAGTATCAAGGTTCAGTTCTGATGTTGGTGACCTCTGCTATGGTTGGTAACGTAACTTCTTGTGCTAGCGCATTCTAGGAATGAATACCATGATGGCAACAATTCATTTAGAGTTTTTAAGTTAGAATAAATATACATTTAGTATAGATTTAGCAAAACCAATGTAAATTAGGCAAGAATAGTATCACATATCTTTTACGTGCTTTGATAAATAGTCTTATGCAAGGTTCGTAATTTCGATCCATTATAGATCGTCCTTTTGTAAATATTAAAATATCTATAGAAAAATCGTTTGAATTGTTAGATTATTTTGTTACAATATAAATTTTAAGATTCAAATCAATTAAATAATAGACATATGTTGATATACCTGATTGTTGATTCTACCACCAAAACGAACGACGAATCTCCACGAGTGGTGGATCATGGTCCTCGATCCTATGTATCTACATATTGATATGATATGTTTGTTAGACCCAATCCTAAAATTGATCCCATGATATAGTTTATTGATACATCATATGTCATTGGTGCATCAATGTGATGATGATCGTAGGTTAATTGTCATGAATCACATATATCCGAAACGGCTCCTGAGGCATGTATTGGTGAATGTCAGAGCTTCTACTTTCGCTACTAATCTGCTGCTTCGTATCATACTGTTGCTCGGATAAATATGACCAACTATCACCGTATTGCTATTGGCCGTAAGATTCTCCATAATACGACGGTTATGAATACAATGAGCTTCGTTCTATTTCTACATCGTGTAGGCTCTATCGCATCTGCTCAAATTCATCCACTGCCTTCTCTTTCCATGCATAAACTTGACCAGTACCTTGTCGAGTTCCATGATTAGAATCTTGGGTGGCACGTATAAAATATTGCTCCTCGGTCCATGCATCAACCGCAAGTTACGTAGACGAGACCAACGACTGCCTGATGTCGCCGCCATCATCTGTCGAGGCACTGCTGTCTGTGTTGCTGTCATGTCTCTGGACCGAGCAAGTTGTTGAATACAATTGTGAAGGTGTCTCATCGCCCGACTTGATTCTTTCCAACGATACAACTGATGCTACTGCTTTCCCCTTTGCCTTGGCCTTTGCACGCTAGCTGAACGACTGTGATAGTTAGGTGTCTATAGTTCCTCGAGTAGTCTGACTCAATGTTGTTTGACTCCTTTCGCCACATTATGACCGAGGGGGATTTTCCACCTGTTGGTGTTGTGCTTCCTCTTCTTCTATTGTCTCGGTGATAAAACGCGAAGGACATTAAGGATCTCCCACCTCATAAAGTAGAGGATCCTCTTGGTTCTCCATTGCTTCGACCCATTCTAACATCGGCTCTGAATCTTCGTTGTAGAATTGGAGGCCGATGGGATCAATCTCTGGTTCCTCTAGCTCCCTTATCTAGCTCAACACACCGCAACCTTAGCTGCATATTATAATGGACATATACCAGTTTCTATAACCATCTATATGAGAGTGTGTTGTAGTGATTGAAAGAGGCGCTTGGGCGCTCGCCTAGGCGCTTGGGCGAGGCGAGGCGAGGCCCAAGCACCTCGCTAATGTCCCAGGCGGCGCGCTTCAAACAGGCGCCGCCTGGGCGCTCGCCCGAGCCTAGGCGCTGGGCGCTTCGGGCGAGCACCTGGGTAAACCAAGTGACCAAACCAGGATTTTAGGTCTGGTTCGGTTGTTAGTCGGTTCAATCGAACCAACTAAACCGATATAACCCTTACCCAACCCTAACCCGCTGCCGCTGCCGCTCCCGATCTCGCTGCTCGTCGCTCCTACTCCTGCTGCCGCTACTCGTCGCTGTCGCTGCTCGCGCCTCCCGCGAGCCCTCCCGCTGCTCGCGACTCCCGCGAGCCCTCCCGCTGCTCGCGACTCCCGCGAGCCCTCCCGCTGCTCGCGCCTCCCGCGAGCCCTCCCGCTGCTCGCGCCTCCCGCTCCCTTTCCCTTCCCCGCTGCCGCCGCTCGCCGCTGCTTCCTCGTTTCTCCGTCAGGCTCAGTATACAGTATACTCTTAATATTAAGTTTATTTTAATTTTGAAATGATTAATTTTCAATACTGTTAATAGATTAATAATATATTATTTTGATTTTAATGTTGTTAATTTTTATTTATTTGAAATTATTGCTAGGTTTCAACATAAATGGCAAGTGTAGAGAGCAACTCAATAGAGTCTCCAATGGTATCAAAAAAAAATCCTGCATGAAAGTATAATTATTTGAAGGATCCGAAAGATCATAATGCAGTGACTTGCATATTCTGCGATAAGACTACCAGAGGTGGTATTTTTCGTGTAAAACAACATCTAGTAAGAAATTTCAAGAATGCAGTATTGAAATGATTAATTTTCAATACTGTTAATAGATTAATAATATATTATTTTAATTTTAATATTGTTAATTTTATTTATTTGAAATTATTGCTAGGTTTCAACATAAATGGCAAGTGTAGAGAGTAACTCAATAGAGTCTCCAATGGTATCAAAAAAAGATCCTGCATGAAAGTATAATTATTTGAAGGATCCGAAAGATCATAATGCAGTGACTTGCATATTTTGCGATAAGACTACCAGAGGTGGTATTTTTCGTGCAAAACAACATCTAGTAGGCAATTTCAAGAATACAACAGCTTGCAAAAAATGTCCACCTGAGGTAAAAGAAGAGTTGTTGAGTTATATGAATGAAAAGAAAACACAAAAGAATGAATCTTACGGGAATTTACCAGAAGACAATGTTGAACATCTCAAGGATGAAGAAGAAGATTATTTTATGAGTATTAACCCAAGTGAAAAAAGAGTATACGACAAAAAGGGAAAAGAAGTTATGAGTACTAAGAAAGGTAAAAAAGGACCGATGAATCTATATATGCTTCAAGGATCCCAGAAACAACAAGGGCAAGCAGGAGGCTCAAAATTTAGACAAACAAATAAAATTGATGCTTGTGATAAAGAAATAAGAAGAAGAACAATTCAGCACATTGCTCGCTTCTTCTATCAGGTTGGTCTTCCCCTTAGTACAACTCGTTTAGATAGTTTTAAGGATATGATTTAAGCTATTGAAAGATATGGTACAGGATTAAAACCTCCAAGTTATTATGAGATACGAGTTCCATTGCTGCAAAAAGAGTTGAATTATACAAATGACTTACTAAAGGGTCATAAAGAATCATGGGCAACACATGGTTGTTCTATTATGTCAAATGTTTAGACTGACAGGAGACACAGGAGTATAATTAATTTTATGATTAATTGTTCTTTAGGGACTATATTTGTGAAGTCAATATATGTTTTATCTTTTGTAAAATCTAGAGACAAGATATATGATTTACTTGACAACTTCGTGGAAGAAATTGAAGAACAAAATATCGTTCAAATCATAACCGACAATGGAAGCAACTATGTTTTAGTTGGTAATATTCATCTTTTGATTTTGTTAATTATTTTATCTTCAATTAAGTGTATTAAACTTTTAAGTCTTATCATTTTTGTTATCCTTTGTCTCAGGTAAATTGCTTGAATCAAAAAGACAACACTTGTATTGGACTCCATGTGCAGCACATTATATTAATTTAATGTTGGAGGATATTGGAAAGATCTTAGAATTCAAGAAAACCTTAGAAAGGACAATTTTTGTTGTTGGATTTCTTTATAATCACATTGGGGCTTTGAATATGATGAGAGAATTTACAGGGAATAAAGAATTAGTGAGACATGGTATTACCCGATTTACTACTTCATTCTTGACATTACAGAGCATGCATCGTCAAAAACATACTTTGAGAAATATGTTTACCTCTGATAAATGGGTGACAAGCAAATGGGCAAAAGAAACAAAATGCAAGAGGGCTGCTGATATCATCTTAATGCCATCCTTTTGAAATCATGTAGTTTATATATTAAAGGTAATGGGCCCTCTTGTTCGAGTCCTTCGGTTGGTGGATAATGAAAATAAGCCTGCAATGGGATATATTTATGATGCTATAGATAGAGCAAATGAGACGATTAAAATATCTTTTAATGAAAATGAAGAAAAATATGAGAAAAATTTTACAATCATTGACCAAAGATGGAATTGTCAACTTCATCGTCCCTTACATGTAGCAGGATATTATTTGAACCCTGAATTCTTTTATAAGATTAAATCTGTTGGATTTGATGCAGAAGTTTTGGGTGGGTTATATCAGTGCGTTGCAAGATTAGTTCCCAACCTTGAGGTTCAAGATAAGATTATTCATAAATTATCTTTATATAAAAATGCTGAAGGTCTTTTTAGAATTCCAATTGTCGTTCGATTCAAGATAATTACCTCTCCAGGTATTAATAATTTGATATAATTAATTTCATATATATTATGTTACTATGTTATTGCTAATAATAACATAAATTTTGCAGCTAAATGGTGGAGTCTATTTGGAAATTCCACCCCGAACTTACAGAAATTTGCTATTAAAGTATTTAGTTTGACATGTAGTGCTTCGGATTGTGAGCGAAACTGGAGTGTGTTTGAGCATGTAAGTATTACTAAATATTTTTATTTTTATTTATTTATTTATTTATTTAGATATATGTATTAATATATTTTTAAATTATATGACATGACAAATTCACTCGAAGAGAAGAAATCGGTTAGAACATCAATGATTGCATGATCTTGTTTACATAAAGTATAATCAAGCTTTGAAGACTCGTCATGATTTGAAAAATAGATTTGATTCAATCTCATTGCAAGATATTGATGATACAAATGAGTGGTTAGTAGGAGAAATGGGTGCTAACTTGCAAGATGCTGAAGACGAGCTTGTATTTGAAGATGATAGATTGACATGGGGAGATGTGGCAAGAGCTTCAGGTGCTGGAGAATTACAAACATATACAAGACGGATGTTAAAGAGAAAAATGAGTGCAAAAGTATCAAGCTCGGCTCCTGCTATTGTTGAAGACATAGAGAATGAAATATATCTTGATGAAGAGGAAGGAATCAAAGGACAAGAGGAAGAAGACGAATTCAATGAAGATGATTTGTGTGAAAATGACGATAATATTGATTATGATGAATGACTTTGATGTAAAATTTTATTGTTTTGAATTTTGAAACTTTTTGTTAATGTGACATTGTGATTTTGTATCTTAGATTTTCTTAATTTAATAGCATATTTTTATTTAAAATTTTAAATAATTATATTTATTAATTATATTATATATTTTTATATTTTAGCGCCTCGCTTCGCTCGGGCGAGCGCCTAACGCCTCGGGCGTTTTTGGACCTTAGCGCCTAGCGCTTTTTAAATCACTGGTCTATTGCGAACCTTCGTGTGAATCAATGCGAATGTTGACCAATTACGTTCGCAACCACTAGATGTCGTTTGTGAAAGTACACGAACGACAACCATAAATGTGGTGCATCCCCTCCAAATTGTAGCGACCACTCGACTGTAAAGAAATATAAATAAGACTTTATTTGCATAACAAATAATTAACATCAAATATAATTGATAATCAATATATGTAACTTTTCCTCACCATGATCCATAGTATAACGACACGATTCAGCTACAACGTCGGAGAATGAACCAACTATTTCTCTAAATAATTGACCCTCCATAAGAGCATCAGCTGCATCAACAGTGTTTGGCAAGAGTCGGCATATAACATTTCTTAATGTCATTAGTAAATCATTTTGCGTTCCAAGAGTATATCGATATTGAATTGCTAGGTTTAGATAATACGTTGCAATACATAATTTTGTTAGTATGATTTTTTTATTATATAAAAATTAATAAATTAAATTATTCTGAATATAAATTTACTTGCATTATGGATAACTTGATCCATATGAACTTCAGTCAGACGATCAATGATTCATATGTATTGGTTGGCCTTAAAATCATCTTTGAATGCTTTCTTGACCTCCTCTCTTGCTGAAATCAGCATATATTTAAGACACGACATCTGTGGACGCTTGTCCATATCAACCTTATGGAGAACAATATAAAGTGATTCCACACCGTTTATGATTTCAGTTGTGGTCTCTCAAAATCTAGAGGAAAGAATAGATTTTTTTATCTTCTTTCCATCGCTCAATTTCGAATATCTAGAATCAGACCACTCCTATGAGGTGACCATTGTCTTTAAGTCGTACCTCTTTTGCTGTAATGACTTTAATGCAATTAAATTGATAACAAACCGAGTAACTCCAGGTTGGAATATCTCATTGTTTGCATACTTTTGCATTAAAGAGCGGACCTAATGATAATTATATATAAACTTTGTAATTGACTGTGCTCGAGCTACACACTTCTTGACTACGTCCAACTCACCAATATCCTTCAGCATTAGATCTATGCAATGAGCTGCACATGGAGTCCAAAACAATATTTTTCTTTTTTCCATCAATTGCAAGCTGACCTTCTTGAAATTTACTCTATTGTCGATTACTATTTGGACAATATACTGTATTTCGATCTCCTCTACTACAATGTCCATCAAGCTCTCAATATAGTCTGCATCTTGGATCTTGTTAGAAGCATTAACTGACTTATGAAACACCACCCTTCTATTACAATAAATAAGAAAGTTGATGATACTCATTCTTGTTGGCCCTATCCAACTGTCACACATCAGTGTCACCCCATATTCGTCCTATTGCCTCTTGAAGGATTTGATCCAATCCTTCAGTTCTACCACCTCCTCATCTAAATACACGCTGTGAATCTCACTTGGTGTTGGAGGTTGGATCCTTGTGCTAGACTTTTGAATAAAAGAGACTATACTCTGATAATATGGACCTTGGGTTGTGTTAGCTGGAATCCTATGAAAGTTGAACCATTTTGAAATTGTCTTCCCAATATCCCGCTTCTTTTCTTTTGTATATATATCGTCTATTCGTGTTTGTTTCGCTATTTGTAGGGGATAGGCTTGTGGATAAATATCAGCAATATCTGGTGCAGACCTCCTGCTAAGACCTCTCATAAATCCACGGAATCCACCATGCCTCGTGCTACTAGTTCGACCTAACTGAGGAGCAGTTGGCTACCTCATGCTGGCCGACCTCTGGATTCTACTGCCACCGCCATGCTCCAATTATTAGTCAAGTCATCGATGCCTCGTTGCTTCATCAACCATATACTGATACTCCAATGATGCACAAATCCCAACTATGAGATCCGAGTCGACTTCATCATCGCAACCCTCATATTGATCATAAATTGGTTCCTGCATAGCCCTACAGTATTTTTCCTCAACTCTTATCTTCTTTTTAATGTATCTTCCTTTACTTATTGTAGCTTGCTTTAAAATAATTTACGGATCTCCATTGGAACCTTCTTGCATTTTGCAATATCAGGATACCTACCGACCAAATACATCTTCGTCCGAGTTATTCCTCTACTCTTGCCAATGTAGTCACAATAAATACATTACCAATGATGTCGGTTCTCATTCATCTTTCGAGTCTGAACCCATGCATCATCATATGGTCGTTCCATTGATACAATGATCCTACTAAATTTAAATCAAATAAGCTCTAAACATGTTGAATTGACCTAATATCGATCAAAAATCACTAATCTGTTAAATAATTTTATTAAAACCTAACTAATCATATTTTACCATCATAAATATATGAAACTCATGAAAAAACCATTAAATACGTAAGTTTGATCCAATATAAATCAAATAATGATGAAATCATTAAATACACTAATCATATGATTAACATAGTTAATTACCCATCAATTACTTCTTTTTCAACACTATAAACATGTCAAACACCCTAATAGGTATTAAAGGCATTGAATTGACTTAAAATCGATCAAATTTCGATTAAATCATCATTAAAATCATTAATCACAGTATTAAATAACTTTAATAAAACCTAATTAAACATATTTTACCATTATAAATATGTGAAACATATAAAAGAAAAACATTAAATACATAATTTTGATCCAATATACATCAAATTATGATGAAATCATCATCAAATACACTAATCACATTATTAACATAGTTAATTACTCATTAATTACTTCTCTTTCAATACTATAAACATGTCAAACACCCTATTAGGAATTAAAGATATTAACTTAATCCAAAATCGATCAAATTTCGATTAAATCATCATTAAAATCACTAATCGGAGCGTTAAATAATTTTAATAAAACCTAATTAAACCTATTTTAACATCATAAATATCTTCCAATATTTAATATGCATGAAATATAAACATTTGACCTATTAAGTGTCTAATTTCGAATAAATTAATATTAAATATACTAATTATAATATTAAAAATCTTAATTATTCTTTAATTAAAGAAAGAGAATACATATCTATTGATTAAAAAGTTTTTCCTCTTAATCCTCCCAAATTAGTCTCGATTCAATTCACAAATTATTGTTTTGTAGAGTTTAGGAAAATGTAAATGTAAGAATAAAAAAGAGAATGTGAGAAAAAATGAATTTGAGATAGTTTAAAATAGTGTAAGAGTGAAATAGAGTGCAATAGGGGGGAAGATGGGTTTACAAACCTGTGAGAAAGGGTTCTAACGGTCAATTTGACCATTGGAACACTGTACTGGGCAATAACGATTCGATCCCATAACATCCGAAACAGGGCTATATCAAGCGTTCCGCCCGATAGCGGGCAGTCCGTGTACTAGTCTACTGACGGACCAGTATCGAGTGGTACGAATCGGAATTTAAATCCCTGTTGGGCAAAGTCTTTGTGATGACCAAGACAAAAGCAAAGGCTAAGACCACAGTTATCTCAAATGAGATATTTATTTACGATATTTTCTTACATGTATTAATTGATTCTGGTACCACATATTCTTTTATATCACTAGCTTGTGTAGAGAAACTAGGCAAACCAACCAAAGCATTAAATGTGATATATTCCATAGTTATTCCATCATGGATATAATGTATTCAGGTTAGGGATTGGGGTCTTGTCAAATTCAGATTGCTGACAAAGAATTAGTTATTGATCTGATAGCGTTGAACATATAAGACTTTGATGTTATATTGGGCATGAATTCGTTGTCTAAACCAAGGATTGAAATATCGTACCGTACCGAAGTTTCGACATTCGTTTGGAACGATACGATATACTAGTCGGTATATATATATATATATATTTATGTATAAAAATTTTTATAAAAGGCGACGTTACCTTTTCCTTCTCCCACGCAGGGCGATGTCGCCGAGGCGACGCGACCTCGACGACGTCGCCTCGTGTGTGTGTGTGTGTGTGTGTGTATATATATATATATATTTATTTTTATTTTATTTTTTTTTATAGAAGTTGATGTCGCATCGCCTCGGTGACATCGCCTTTTCCTTCTCCCACGCGGGGCGACGTCGTCGAGACGACACGACGTCACCTTTTATAAAAATATTTATATATAAAAATATATATATTAACATATATATATATATATATATATATATATATATATTTCATCCGCTAATGAGTGGTCCGTGTACCAGTCAACTAACGGACCGATGCGTACCGCTCGATACGGACGATATTATTCGAAACTGTATACCTTGGTCTAAACATCATGTTTTAATTGACATGTGATAAGAAGAGGGTAGTATTTTAACCTCCAGGGTCAATAGAGTTTATATTTGTTGATTTTAAAGTAAAGACATCAATCCCTTTTATCTCAACAATGAAAGTCAGGAGACTCTTAAAGGAGGGATGCATAGGATATTTGACAAATGTGATTGATACTAGGGTGAAACCAAAAGTCAAGTCAAAGGATATGCTTGTTGTGAGTCAGGTGTTTCCAAAGAACCTCCCTAAACTACCACCAAATAGGGAGATTAAATTTGTTATAATGTCGGGCACTGAATCTGTTTCCAAGGCACCTTATAGAATGGCTCCAATAGAACTAAAGGAGTTAAAGATGCAATTGCAAGAGCTCCTTAATAACGGGTTAATTCGCCCTAGCTTTTCATCATAGGGTGCAATAGTTCTGTTTGTAAAGAAAAAGGATGGGTCAATGCAATTGTGCATAAATTACAAGGAGTTGAATAAGGTGACTCTTAAGAATAAATACCCACTCAGAATTGATGACTTATTTAATCAATTGTAAGGTACATCAGTATTTTCCAAAATTGATTTAAGAGCAAGATATCATCAATTGGAAATTAAGAAAAAGGACATTCCCAAGACCGCCTTCAGGACCAGATATGGTCACTTTGAATTTCTAGTGATGTCCTTTGATCTAACAAATGCACCGAGTCGTCTTTATGGACTTAATGAACAGAGTATAAAAGGAGTATATAGATAAATTCATGATAGTTTTTATTGATAACATTTTGATGTACTCAAACTTTAAATAGGAACATATAGAATATTTAAGAATAACCTTGAGTACCTTAAAGAAAAAGCAATTATATGCGTAGTTTAAGAAATGCAAATTTTGGCTAGAGAATATAGCATTCCTTACGCACAAAGCTCCAAGGAAGGGATCTCAGTGGATCCAACTAAGGTATAAGCAGTTAGTAACTGGCCTAGGCCGACTACTATAACTGAGTAAGAAGTTTTCTTGGGATAACAAGTTATTATCAGTGATTAAAAAAGCGCTAGGCGCCAAAAGGCGCCAAAGTCCAAAAACGCCCGAGGCGCTAGGCGCTCGCCCAGGCGCTCGCCCGAGCGAAGCGTGGCGCTAAAATATAAAAATATATAATATAATTAATAAATATAATTATTTAATATTTTAAATAAAAATATGCTATTAAATTAAGAAAATCTAAGATATAAAATTAACAGTATTAAGAAACCTAGCAATAATTTCAAATAAATAAAAATTAATAGTATTAAAATCAAAATAATATATTATTAATCTATTAACAGTATTGAAAATTAATTATTTTAAATAAACTTAATAATATTAACCGTATACAGTATACGTATACTGTTAAAAGGAAGTGTAAAGGGGTGAGCCTGCTGACTGAGAAAAGAGGAAGCGGCAGCGATGAGCGACGGCAGTGGCGAGCGGCGATAGCGGCAGCGGGAGAAGCGAGCAGTGGGAAGCGCGAGCGGCAACAGCGACGAGCAGCGGGAGGCGCGAGCGGCGACAGCGACAGCGTTTGCGAGCAGCGACAGTGGTAGAGTTTGCGAGCAGCGACAACGGCGAGCAACGGGATAGGGATCGGGATCGAGAGCGGCAACGGCGAGGGTTAGTGTTGGGTTGTCACTTATATCGATTTTAGTTGGTTCGATTGAACCAACTAACCATCGAAGACCGAACCAGGACCGAACCAAACCTAAAATCCTGGTTCGTTCGCCTTGGTTAACCCAAGCGCTCGCCCGAAGCGCCCAGCGCCTGGGCTCGGGCGAGCACCTGGGCTCGGGCGAGCGCCCAGGCGCGCCTGTTTGAAGCGCGCCGCCTGGGAGATTAGCGAGGCGCTCGGGCCTCGCCTCGCCTCGCCTCGCCCGAGAGCCTAGGCGAGCGCCTGAGCGCCTTTTTAAATCGCTGGTTATTATAAATCTTTTATCGAAGGATTCTCCAAGATAGCATCACCTTTCACCCAATTAACAAAAAAGAATATTAAATTTGAATGGACTGATGCAAAAAGAATATTATCTTTTATGAGGAAAAATACAAAATATACATTGATTACAAGAGTTTGAAATATTTCTTTACTCAAAAGGAGCTAAATATGAGGCAGAGGAGATAGTTGAAATTAACAAAGGATTATGATTGTGTAATCAATTACCATCCTAGGAAAGCGAATGTAGTTGCTGATGCATTAAGTAGAAAGTCAGCCAATTTAATTGCTTTATCAATAGTTCAAAGACCTTCCTATATAGAATTGCAAAAGTTTGAATCTGAGATGATAGTTAACAGTTTAATTGAGAGAATAGCAATATTATCACTATAGGCAATCGTTTTGAGAAAAATTAAAGAATTATAAGTTAACAACCCTTATTTAAACTGATTGAAGTTTGATATTGAGGTAGAAAAAAAAAATTTCACATTGATGAAGAGGTAATTAGATTTCAGGGTAGATTATTTATACCAGAGAAGCCTGACATAAAGCAAGAAATTTTAACAAAGGCACACTCATCTTTATACTCAGTACACTCTGGAACAATCAAGATGTATAGGGATCGGAAAGAACACTACTAGTGGCCAAGAATGAAAAGAGACGTGATCTAATTTGTTGAGAAATATCTCACATGTCAATAAATCAAAATAGAACATCAAAGGTTAGTAGGTACCTCGAATTCATTGCAAATACCCTAATGGAAATGGGAAGAGATTAACATGAATTTTGTTATGGGTTTACCTAAGACCAATAAAGGATATGATAGAATTTGGGTTATTATGGATAGATTGACCAAGACAGTCCACTTCATACCTATTCGTACTAACAATTCGATGCATCAATATGTTCAATTATATATCCAGAAGATAATTAGACTCCATGGTATACCAATGTCCATTGTGTTAGATAGAGACTCTAGATTCACATCAGGATTTTGGAAGAATCTTCATAAAGCACTAGGGATAAAGTAAGCTTTTAGGACTGTTTTTCACCCTCAAACAGAAAGTCAATCAGAAAGAATCATTCAGATATTAGAAGATATGTTAAGAGCTTGTGTCATGGACTTTAAGAGATCATGAAGCAAATATTTATCTTTGATAGAGTTTGCCTATAATAACAATTACTAGGCAATCATTGGGATGACACCATTTGTAGCACTATATGGCAGAAAGTGTAAATCACTTATTCAATGAGATGATATGGGTGAAATAAAATAATTGGGGCTAAATTTGGTAAGAGAAACATCAGAAGTAGTAGAAAAGATTTGCCAAAGAATAAAGGCAACACAAAGTAGGCAAAATGTATGTCGATAACAGGAGAAGGCCTTTAAAATTTGAAATAAGCGAAAAAGTATTTTTAAAGGTGACACCAACGAAATGAGTTATGAGGTTTGGAAAGAATGACAAGTTAAGTCCTTGATATATAGGACCATATGAAATTCTTGATAAAGTTGGTAATGTGGCCTACAGACCAGCCTTACCTCCTGCATTAGCAAAGGTGCATAATGTATTCCACGTATCAATGTTGAGCAAGTATATTTCAGATTCTTCTCATGTCTTAGAAGAATAATTAATAGAATAGGATAAAAATTTGACATACAAGGAACGGGCTATACAAATTCTTGATATAAAGGAGAAAGAACTTCGTAATAAGAATATCACTTTAGTCAAAGTGTTATAGAGGAATCACGCAATGGAGGAAGCAACTTAGGAAAGAAAAAAAGAGGTGCAAGAGAAATCTCTAGAGCTATTCAGGTAAAAATTTCAATGATAATTTTTTTATTAGAAGGGGAGGATTGTAGTGCCCGAGTCTCACACACATTGAACTAAACTAGCATATCAATGGAAGCACAAATAATATGTGTGTTACCCTCACTTAGTGATATGATTTATAATGTCTATGCTTCACAAATATAACAAATGACATGCTTTCTAAAAATTTTATTCTCAATGTTCTACGAAATATTGGTTGAGCATGCATAAGTATTAATGTTTACTTTAAGCATCACGCAAAAAGTCAAAGCGTGCTAATGGACTTGAATATGAGATTAAGTTATGGTAAGAAGCATGCATATAGTGGCTAGAAGTCATGGTTGAATTTTAATTGATCTTAAGTGAATCTCAAGGCTTGAATAAGTTTGACCATGATTAATGTAAGAAAGTTTGAGTTATAAATATTATGTATATGGTGGATAATAAGCTACCTAGACATGAATAAAGTAGTGAAAAATTAAATGGAGATGCAAATCAAAGAGTGTTATATTAAATGTTGAGATACATAAATGAGATTGAAGGATGAGTTTAGACCAAAAATATCATCTTTGTCAACCTAAATTAAACTCAATTGAAGTTACTACAACATTAGAATTATATTAGTAAAAGAAGAAAAGAAAAAAAAAAGAAGAGGAAAACTTGAAATAAGGCCTAATGGGATTGAACCCTAGACCTCAAAGTAACATCTTAAACACCTCTACCTTGTTTTGGCCTCATCCTTTTTACCAACCTAATAACCCACGACCCTTTCTCTCCTTCAACCATTCTTTTAGTTTTTTTCATGAAGGCCAAAAAAACCCCAAAGGAAGATTGAGGTAAGAATAACCCAATTCTTCCTTTGTTATACCTAGGGTTTTAATTTTATATATTATAGGTTGATCTTTTCAGCTAATTTTGAGAAACCTAGATTTCGAATTTATCTTTGATTTTTAGATATGCTTTGTATGAATCTCTTATAATTCTAAGACCTTTAGTATGACTTTAATATAAGATTGATGCATAGAGTTATTACTGTCCCAATCTGAGGTACTCAGAATCTCCTGTTTTCTAAGAATGGGTTATATTCAAGCTGAATTGACCCCCTTAGGGACATGATAGGCTCTATCCTTTTGATATACTTTAAAAGATATCCTTAGGTGAGATTTGGAATTGAATGAATATCACATTTGTGCACCGAGATATGAAGTTTGTAAGTTCTGATAATCCCAACCCAATTTCAGCATAATAGAATATGTGTTGGTAGTGAATTAGGATGGTAGTTTAGCCTCTAAATAATTATGTTTTAAGGTGAAAATTTGTGAGCATTTAGTTTTATATGTCTCTTAGTTTCCTATAAAATTTTATAATAATTCAAAATCGTTTGGTCAGCTAAAATAGTGAAGTAAAACTTATTCACAGAATTATGCGATGGTTTGAGTGATACTAACTAGTTCGTTGGTTATAGAGTGAATTGTTGAAAAATTAATGGTGGAATTTAAATAAATTTTCAAGCTGAGTATAGTCTATTTTATTAAGGGTTTTATCAAAATTCTACTATGAATTATTAGTATGAGTTATTATAAATCAATAATTCAAAAGATAGGGTTCTAAATTAATGTATCTCATAATTCTATACTCCTAATTTGATAGGTGTACGACTCTCTAGCACACTCGATTAGTAAAAAACATGGTCCTTCACTATCATTTTCATTTTTGAGTTAAATCAAGTATAAGTTTAATTCACTGTAAAATAATGGTCATATAAATTATCATATTTATAATGAATTTTGGAAAGCATGTTTCGAATGATATGATTGTCATGAGCTAAACATGAGTTAAATGTGAATATATATATTATAAGGTGTGGTTTAGGAGTGCATGTATATATTATGATGACGTATGGTGTGGGAGTATACATATAAGCATTTTAAATTATTCCGCCATAGAATTTTATTTCTTTATTTTTGCATATATTATGTTGTAGAGTTATGCTTGCTAAAGAAGTCATAAAATAAAGCGTTTACAGTTAAATGTCTTATGCTGATGATTTTGAAATATTATAACATGGCATAATACATACTCACCTAAATAAAGTTATATAGGCTTATACTTATTGAGTGATTACTCTATAGATTTTACAAGTAAAGATACTACTGCCCCACCTAAATGATTAGACCGGGAAGTAAACACGTTCGAACCCATACTAATGTAGATATGGATGATGACTTGTGGGTATTTGTATGTGTATAGCTTTTGGACACGTTTGGGTATGTTTTTCTTTTAGTTAGAGGTTATAATTATATACAGGTGTCAAAATTACTATGCACAAGGGGAAATGTCATGACTCGAGTCTGATGAGCTAATTGACCTATCAACTTTATTTAGTCAAAATACTTAAGCTGAAATTAAAAGTAGTATGCTCATCAAACCCTTATAAGTCAATCTTAGTCTTGCCCACTTCCGATGTAGGACTAATCGAGGTACTACAATCTCCCCCCACTCAAGGACTTGATGTCCTTGTTAAGGCCCAACATAACCCAAATCAAACCCTAGCATGGAGCATGTGAGGCGTAACCTAATGGTGTCTCCACGCCGTGATGAGTCCTCTAACTCAATCCACGAGTAGCCAGTTCTTGCTCGAGCCCCCTAACCATGCCCAAATACTAGGTCGGCTCTGATACCAAATGTCACGACTCCGATCTGATAGGCTAACTGGCCTATCAACTTTATTTGGCCTAAACCATTAGACAAAATGTTTAAGTTAAAGTAGAAAAAGTATACTCATCAAACCCTTTATAAGTCAATCTTAATCTTGCCCACTTCCGATGTGGGACTAATCGAGGTGTTACAAAACACCTAAGCTAATTTATTTAACATTAAATTATCACTTCCCAAATTTATAAAATGGGATAAATCATCATTTTATTATTCATAATTTACATAATACATTCTGTTATTTTTTTCTTCATCTTTGAATTCAAATTATTGACTTTACAATAGTAAATATTTTATTAACTAGAAAAATGATCAAATCTTCCTAGTAGGGTCACAAGTTTCTTCCACTCAAACTTCATATCTATTACAAAGTAGTAAATTACTCTAAAAATAAATATAAGATAAGAACATATCAACAACTACACATGCTGATAGGAACCTCTAAAAAATCATAAAAATAATCTTTCATATTCGTGAAACATATACAATTGTCAATAATTCAATAGGAAATAATAATATATCGATTCATCATAAAACTTATGCAACAGAAAAATAATGATAATTTCTTATGTAATAAACAAAATCATGCATCGGTCACATGCAACACATACATAATAATCAGATAATAAAGGCATGCATCATACCCGATAGTGCACTCTCTCAACAGCGGATGGAGAGGCATACTCCACTGGATGGATTCCTCCCAACGGCGGATAAAGATAACCCATATCGCACTTCCAACAATGGATGGAGTGGTATCCCTCACCCGCCCAAGTGGGAACACGTTCCTCCCAACAGTAGATAGAGGAACCCTTTAACCATCACGTTTGACGACCCACTAATCCCCGAAGGGAATCACCATACCTGCCCTCGGCAGGGATATATAAACATCCTTGATCATTCATTTACATTCATTCATTCATTCACGCGTGCATCCAAAAAATCAGTATGATCAAATATTACGAGAGACCATAATAGTTCATCAAATCATAAAGACATAAAACATAAATCTCTCAATAGTGCTCGATCAACCAAAACCTTAATTGGAATAGCTCAATTGACTTAAACCAAACTCAATTAGATTATGACCTAACGGAACCAACCTTAAATCCTTATAGAACCGGTCTAGAATTACCCTAGACTAGTCTAGAATTACCCGATAGTAGGTGGGTAATGAACGAAATTTTAATCATTACAGCCCAAAACTTCCCTGTATCATCCGATACAGGGGTATATTAAGTGAACCGCCCGATAGCAGGCAGTCCGCGTACCGATTCACAAGCGGAATGATTCGAAATCGCAAACCTTGATCAAAACTATTATGTTAATCCAAAAATAAGAGTTTTGATAATTAAATCAATCTTGAAATTCACTTAAGCTTAAAAGACCATTATAAATCAAATAATCATTCTAACATCATAAATTAATTCTCATTACTTATTAATCATAAAATTTTAAAATTAAAACATTATTATGCATCATAAAATCATAACAATTTTAATATTAAGGATTTCAAAACATGAATCAAAACTAATTAGAAAAGAATACAGGATCCTACCTCTCCTCGACTATCCTCTCCTCATGATCCTCTCCTTAGAAAATCCTCTCCTCAATCGTCCTATTGTTCTCAGTGAAAATTGAGAGAAGAGGAGCCCCCTTTATATAGGAGAAGATGGAAGATGCGATCTCCTCGAAAGGTAAGTAAATATTTAATTTTTATTTTAAATTTATTTTTATTTTGCTTTCACACAAGATAGAAATATAATATTCATTTCTTATAGTTCACACATGAAAATGAAATATATACCATTTATTTTTTTAAAATCACATCACCTATTAAGAAATAAATCAATTAATAATTTAATTGATTTTTAAAATTTCTAACTTATCCACATGATTAAAAAATTAATTTTAATAATTTCCTTAACCATACTACATGAACATGGAAGTTAACAATAAAGTAATACATTATTTATAGTAATTAATTTATGTTAAGGGAGAAATTATCGATGATTACAGAAACTTTGTCATTTTGTTTAGTAAATTAGAATGTTTTACTTTAAGATTGGCTACACTCTTGTTGATAGTGGTAAAAGAACTAGAAAATAACATCCTACTTTAGTCATGTATATAGGGTATGGGTGAGAGTAGAAGTAGGGTGTTACAGGAGGACTTTAGTTTTTGTAGTTTTAGTAGTAGCCAGTATGGCTTTATTTTCTTTAATGCTAAACTTTGTTATTTATGATATATTTGAAATCTGAATTAAATATAGACTATTCTGAAATGTTATGTGGAAAGTATGTCAACTTTTGTGTATGTGTGGAAAAAAAAAATGAGCATGGGATATGATAAAGGCTATAAAAGAAAAGATACAACCCCTATAGAAGAAGAGTACCCTCGATCAGAACATGGAAGTCATACAGCCTTAAGTCAATCCGGTCGGGATCATGGCACCTAACAATCACAAATGTCTGCCCAACTTAAGTATCACACACTTAGTTGGAATTATCTAAGTTGTGAGGCACA
The DNA here is from genome assembly GCF_036884655.1 of Musa acuminata AAA Group. Taxonomy (NCBI): domain Eukaryota; kingdom Viridiplantae; phylum Streptophyta; class Magnoliopsida; order Zingiberales; family Musaceae; genus Musa; species Musa acuminata. The sequence goes on along the minus strand of NC_088347.1, from coordinate 3,445,664 downwards.
CTTAGTTGTAAGGGTTAGCTTAAAAGCAATCTTGCATAAGTTTCGAAGAGTGTAAAAGAGAAAGTTGATTAGTTCAGAAAGTAAGTGGTGAAGTCCCAACGTCTCGCAACAGAGGACACCTTATAAGTAATTTAACAAACACTTAATGTGCAAGAGAGAAAAGAGAAGAAGGGAAAACAAGGACTTTAGAAGGTAAAAAAATAGCCGGAAGTCCACAAACGATCGCTCAACCGAGTGTTTAGGTGTAAGGCAAGTCCACACACTTTGCATGCAAACATGTTTATCTAGACAGCATCAAATGATACCCCAAAGCCCCATCCAACCCTGTGCCACCTAGGTGATTCTAGGGGTCTGAGATGGCTGATGTTTTATACTACACCGTAGCCAGCAAAAAACAAGCCATAGCATGTGAAAACGAGGCAATTTTGGGGTAGTTTTGCCTAGTCTGATGAGCAATCACTATGCAGCCTCGCAAACTACTTTTGCTTATGAAAACCATGCAAAAATACATAAAAACAATATAAAGCATGTTGTCAAACAACTATACAAGCAAATATAAGCAACAAACGGTCCATTGATGAAGAAAAAGGTTTGTTATGGTGTTTACGACACAACTGAGATTGACATAGAAATATTGCTTTGTAAAACATGTTCACTCGTAGGATTTGCATGTTCCCACCAAATTCCCAGAATCTTCTAATTGTTTTTTAATTTTTTACCATCCAGAAAAAAATATTCTTTAGCCAAAAAAAAAATTCTGATGTAAAGTACTACTATCCAGAAGCGTCAGTGATACATGATGAACAGCTAAATAGTATGCTCTTTCTAAGCTGTATTTGAACCTTACTAGAGATGTAGCATGGATCACAAGTTAAGCAACACCTAGATAAATTGGCAAACTCAAGCTCAACCATACTTACAAACTTCAAGTTTACAACAAACAAGCACAAAAACAATTAAACAAGGAAAACAGAAAATTTAACGAAACAATTCTAAATTTCCAAATATACTCTGTAAAGCTCAAACAGTTAATCCAAAACATGATAGATTGCATTTTAAAAACTGGCTATACAACTAAATGGATTGAAAATTTCGCACAGGATCCCATATTGCCAATAAGACTGCACATCAGCCACATTTTAGCAAACACTGACAAGGCAAAGAAAGCAAGTCGCTAGTAAACGCTTCATTCGCAAAACAAAAACTTAATTGCTTCGTAATCAATTACCGGAAGAGAATTTAGGCATGCACATACATAAAATAATGAGAATCCGTAGGAGATGTGCACCTCGGTTCCGTCAGGAAGAACCTTGGCCAAGACTGGAATCTCGTACTGGTAAAGCATCTCCCATTCAGGATTCCCCGTGATATCCCTCACCTAAAGGCAGAAAAATCACGAGAGAGAGAGAGAGAGAGAGAGAGAGAAGTAAGGACTCCGTTGAGGTGTGAAGAGGAGGAACAGGAGGAAGGGGGGTGAAAGGAGCACTCACCTGGAGGTCGACCGAAGGGAGGGAGTGTGGGCCTCCGGCGAGGGAGAGGGCAGCGTGAAGCTTCTCCTCGAGGCCGTCGCAGAGGCAACAACCGGGCTTCTTATAGAGCACGAGCCGCCGCCGCTTCTCCTCGCCGCTCCCTCCACCTGCGGAGAAGGCAGCAGTGGCTGCCACAAGTAGAGGACCACGGATCGACCACCTGTCCATAATCCACGCTCGACGGGGGGCGAGGCGGGCCGCGAGCGCCGCCGGTGAGACGGAGGAGACCAACGCTGCCATCGGAAACGGGGAATCACATTCTTGGGGTTTTTGCAACGCTATATACTAGTCGGTGCCAATCTTATCCATCATTTTTCATTTTCTTATATATATATATATATATATATATATATATATATATATATATATATATATATATATATATATATATATATATATATATATGCTAATTATCCGAAAAAATTCTTAACTGTAGATTTTTCTTTTTCTTTTTTTGCATAACGTCCCAAAGCCTGCAAAATTATCACATAGTACCAAATTTTCATAAATGATATTTTTGCTCTTATTGGTCATTGTCTTCTATTGCTCACACCTGGCCACACCTCTAACCCGTTATTCGCCCCCTTTCAACCGGTAGCAAACCCCACTCATTAGCTCTTACTCATCGTCGACCCTCACTCGCTCGCTATGATCGATTGTAGCTCTCATTGATGTTAGATTATGTGATCCTATTTAATTAGGTAAAATATATTATAGATATAATTAGATTCGATTATAATTATTAGCCAAATAGAAAAGAAGTTCATTTTATAGTATGATTCTTTAGCGGATACCCTTAATGGGAGGAACTCTCCTAAAAATTTATCATAGACCCTCTACTCTCACCTATAAATAGACAAAACCTCTATGGACTAAAAATATACATCTCAACAAAGATTATGATTTTTCTCTCAATTTCTCTAATCCATCAATCTATATGGCTATGTGAAAAGATAGGAAGAGAGAAAAAGGAATATCTAGTTTTTCTTATAGATTGATAACTTAGATCCGACGATGGTGCGCTTGTAAATCAGATAAGGTTTATTCTTCTAAACAACAATAAAAGGTATGCATCATAATATTATTAGATCTAATATATATTTGATTTCAGATTCTGGCATAAAAGTTTTTTTCACATTACAAATAGCATGATTACAAATTTTATGCTAATAATTGGTATCAAAGCTTAGGTTTTTAAGATCAAATATATTAGATCTATTATTTCTATTTACGATGCATGAATGATTTGTCGGATATTATTGATCTGTTTTTTCTATGTGATTTGCTCTATCGCTAATTGTGAGCAATTTACTATTTTTATGTTTGATCGATGAATTTACTATTTACTATCAGTATTATTGAGGTGATGATCTCTATTGATTGTTGTAGACAACCCCGCCGAAGGGTCGTGTACCACCTTGTAGCCATGCATCACGGCCGCGTGCAGGCAGCAGTCCTCTTGCGAGTGGTGGCTGCGCCACGGGCATCCGGCACCGCCTCTGAATGCGGTGCTCGCAGAAGGCGGCAACTGCACCTCGTGTGAAGGTAGTGGCCACCCTCACGCATAATGGTGGTGCCCACATAGGGCACACGTGGAAGGGCGGTGGCCGTAGATGGCGGCAACTATTACCCTCGTGGGTAGCAGCAACGACTGTGCATGGGCACAGGTCACACCCAGGCGGTGGCTACGTGCGGGTAGGCCGTGCCCAAGCAGTAGCTACCACGCAGGGGCACAAGCTACACCTAGGCGACAACCGCGCGTGGGTAGGTCGCGCCAAGGAGGCGGCCACGCGCGGTAGGAATTGCGGTAGCGACCGCGCGCGAGCAGAGGTAGCACCTTATGCACAAGCAATGATAGCGCAGGTTAGGGTTTTGGCATATTTATAATTTTGCCCTCGAGGCTAGGGTTTTTATCAAATTATAGTTTTGCCCTTTACAAATTTCGTAATTTCAATTTATGTCCTATCAACATATTTATAGTTTTACCCTATTGAAATTGAGAATTCTAATTTATATCCTCAATTATGAAATTGATAAATATGATTTATTATAATTATGATTGAATTTGATCATGATTATATTTTTGGTTATTTGATTGGATTTAATTTTTGATTAAAAAAATTATAAATTATAGTTTTCTCATATGACTTATTGATTATATTTTAACATGTAGTAAATAAAATCAAATTATTGTTCTTAAATATTCATTTGGTTATTCACATGTATATATTTAAAATTATAAAATTATATTTATCTTTCAGCATGATTTATATATTATCATGATTATCATATAAGTTTTTCCTTTTACTCATTAATGTTCAATAATTATTATGGTTGTTATTCTATTATTGAACTACTTCAGCATAAATTAAGATAAATAAATTTATGAATATTATTTGTAATTTATCTTCATAAGTTTTATCTGATCGATAGTTGCCAAAGTAGCTTGGGATGATAGACTTATGAGATGTGAATTACAATAAATATCTTATCATTTATAGGACATTTTAAATTATATTTTATATTTTTGTATTAGTTTTATAACCACCAAAGTGACCTGGACCAATAATATATAAAATATATTATATAATTAGTCTTAAATGATATTAAATAAAATAATATTCATAATGGTAGAATCAGAATAAAAAAATTTGGTGAATATTATTTGTAATTTATCTTCCTAAGTTTTATTTGATCGGTAACTACCAAAGTAGCTTGGGATGATAGGCTTTATAAGATATGAATTACAATAAAATTATTGTCATCCGATATTTTAGATTATATTTTATCTTTTTATATTAATCCTATAGCTACCAAAGTGATCTGGACCAATAATCTATAAAATACACTATAGAATTGATCCTAAATGACATTAAATAAAATAATATTCATAATGACACATATAATTAGGAGATTTAGATAATCCCAAAGGAGAATCTATTTCAAATAATTATGTGATATGGTAGGATGATACTGTTTTTGATATTCTTGTAGTTTAGGGTTGTATACCTAAAGATAACAACACTATTCCACAAGGATAGTATCGATCCTCCATAAATAATCTTGAGTGAACACTAGATATATTAATATTTCACCCAAAGGTGAAATATAGATGATATCAATAGTTCATCATATTTTGGAAATACAAAGCATTAATGTTATATTATTACAATGGTACTTCCTTCGTTGTATTTTTGTAAATGTCCCTATACCTTTTGAAATAAATGGCTTAAGCATATGCAAGTTGAGGTGAATAATTGAATAGAACACAAACTTAATTACTAAAAGTTCTATGGGATAAATAATTGAGGTGACTGATCAAGAAACATATGAAAGACTCAATTTTATGATAAATAGACTTAAGTATAGTTTACAACTAACGCATGAGAATATTTAAGGATCAATTTAAATTTTCTAATAAGTCATTAGTTGATACCTTAAAATGATAGTATTTGAGGAATTCAAAATTATATCCTCAATATAAATGATAAAGTTGTAAGCTTAGACTCGTAATATTTTGAGTACTGCTTAGGAAGTGGGTAACACTAAAATAATAATAAAGCGTAAGTCACTTGAGTTTATAATTACTATATAAACTCATAAAAAAATATCTTCACAATAAAGTATTACTTCTATACCAAAGAAAGTTATGTGAAGAAGAAGAAAAAAAAAACTATAAGATTTGATTTAAAATGAAAAGGTATAAATATAACCTTTATACGATTCAAATCAAACATTACAAAAATTAATTTTATAATACTTGATGGATTAATTTGATGCTTTAACATATGTTACCAATAATAAATATTCATTAAAATAAAAAAAATGAAGGGGGATAAAACCAAAAGAGAATGAAATATGATTCAATTGATACATCTGAAGGATCCATGGTGTGTTCTTATAATTTTGGGAATTTGAATTCTTTATCTAGAATTGTTAGAATATTATTTTCATTGTAAACTTACTGTGATTCAATAAAAATTAACCTTTGAATTATGTACAATAGTCTATATAGAATTAATATGAATCTTAAGTTTACAATGGTCATATAATTAAATATTAAAATAAAATATAGTTTTATAAACTTCTTGAGATTATGCTTATATCTGTGGGTTACTTTATACTTTCATCTCATTAAAGAGAGGCATTTTATCACCATATAAATAACCTATTGAGATATGATTATATATGTCTAATTTATGTAAAGTCTATGACCATTCACACTCTTAAAGTGTATATAAATGATATCGATAGACAATTACATAGAAAAGTCAATATCATCATATCTGATAAGGGTAATGAATTTTATGATATTTATGATAAACTCAATTATAATTATAATTCTTTTGTTAGATTCATGGAAAAATAAGGTATATATATTTAATATGATTTACTAGATATGTTACAACAGAATATGACTGCTAAAAGATATAATCATACCTTTATAGATATGGTTAGGAGCATGATAAATTATTTTTTCTACTCAAATCAATATGAGAAGAAGCTCCAAGGATAACTATATATTTCTTGAATTGTATTCCTAGTAACTAAATTATATGACTTTTTTTAAGTTATAAAATGATAGAAAATCTAACTTAAGATATTTATATATTTGAGATTGTCATACAGAGATAAGAATCTTCAACTCACATAAAAGAAAATTAGATTTAATAATTATTTCTGAATATTTTATTATCTAGTTAGAAAAGTTTAAAGGGGTACATATCTTATTGCTCTAATCATAGTATGTGGACAATTAAATCTAGTAATGTAAGATTCCTATAAAATAATAAATCAATGGGAGTGAAAATCTCGAAATTCAATTCTGATATAGAGGAAATACAAGTTAATACTCCTTTATTATTCGAGAGATTGTTGTTACTCAAATCATTAAATGATTTGATAAAAGTGAATAACAAAATAACATTACTAACTCTCACATTATATTGATATCGATGTTAATAGTCTTGTAGAATAATTATAATTGACAACCTTGAGAATATCTCAAAGGGAAAGGAATCCTATCATTTATGGTTATTATGTGACATATCTACAAGAATTATATTATGATATAGGAATCAGAATGGATCCCTTATTATTTTCACAGGTTATGAAAAGTAATATGATGTAATAAAAGAAGAGTTAAAAATTAATAACCAAAATGGTATCTGATAAATTTATTAAATTATCTAATAATTGTTAAAGAGTCTATTATATAAATATGGCTCAAAGAACAAAGTTGAACGATATAATAGTCAAACTTGTAGTTAAAAGTTTTACTCATAAATAATGTACCGATCATAATGAAATATTTAGTTTTTAATAAACTCGTTAAGAATCGTCATGATATTAATGACTTATTATAAGTTTGAGTTATATCATAATGATATAGAAATATTTTTTTTTTTAAGATCTAGCTTTATATAGAATTTGGTATACAAATTCAGGAATCCATTTATGACCTTAAACAAACTTCAAGATAATAATATACAAAGGTTCTTGATATAATTATTTTCAGATTTAAGAAAAATACTATTGATCAGTATTTATATTAATGGGAGCAAGTTTATTATATTGGTCTTTTATATGGATAGTATTTTGCCTTACCAATAGTGATCTTGGTTTATTATACTAAATTAAAAAAATTATCACTAAGAGTTTTAAGATGGTTGATATAAATGAGACATCTTATATTATTAACATTAAGTAATTCAAGGATAGACTTCAATGATTGTGAAGACTATCTTAGAAAAGATATATCAACTGAGTCTTGAAAAGATTTAATATACAGCTTTATTCAGTAAACCATAAAAGCAAAATTTTAGTCAATAGTAAATACTCTAAAATGACTTGAAAAGAATTAGATAAAGAAGATATTCTTTGTATATATGTAGTTGGAAGTCTATGCTCAAGCTTGTGTCGAAATAGATATCAGTTTTATAATTAAAATACTAGGTATATAATGGAGTTACCTAGAAGTAAAGACACTAAAGTATTAGGATCGGAGCGGCACTAAGAGGGAGGGGGGGGGGGAGTGAATTAGTGCAGCGGATTAAAACTTGTAAGTTCGAAAATAATTCCATAAAATGCAAGGATATTTCACTTTGATTGTAACTTGAGTAAAGTAAAAACCGGAAACTTGCTGCTGTGTAGATAACGATTGCAGAAAGGTAAGTACTCACACATTCAATGAACACGCCAATTTAAAGTGGTTCGGTCAAATGACCTACATCCACTTGCGAAGCCTTCTTCAATGAGGCTCCCAACTTCCACTAGCAAATCTCTTTGAAGGGGAAGGACAAATACCCCTCTTACAATCTTTTATAAGTGGTTCATACTCTTACAATTTTTGAAGAGAAAGACGGAGATGAACACTCAAGCAACTTAAGATAACACTTGCTAAAGACTTTTCTAAGACTTTTATTTCAATATATTGCTTTCATCAAAGTTGTAATCTCAGTTGAGAATTGAGGGGTATTTATAGGCCCCAAGAGAATTCAAATTTGGGCTCTAAATTTTGAATTCTCTTGGGTTTTCGAGGCTGGCGGTGCCACCGCTTGTCTGTGTCTAACACTGACAGTGTACTAGCGGTGCCACCACCGGACCTCTCGGGTGCTGGGCGGTGCCACCACTCAGTTCTCGGGTTCTGGGTGGTGCCACCGCCTACACTATTTCAGCTCACTGGTTGGGCTCCAAACTTGGCCCAAACCAGTCCCAACTCGGGCCCAATTGGTCCCTACTTGGGTTATAGGATTAACACATAATCCTAACCCTAATTAACGTGATAATTATGAATTTAAAGATATTTCTAAGCTATTACAAAGTCCGTAAGTCAAGACTTCTTCCGGTGAGCTTCCGGCGAACTTCCGGCGGTCATCCGATAAACTCTCGGAAACCATTCTGCGGACTCCCGGCAAGTTCCTAGACTTCACGATTTGATCTTTGCGAGTTCCAACGAGCTTCTTTGGCAAGCTACGATCTTTCTTGGTGAGCTCCGTGAACTTCCGACGTACCTTCCAGTGAGCTTCCGAAAACCCTTCGACAAGCTCCCTACTCATTCTCGGTTAGTTTCGGCAATATTCCCGATGAATCTTCGGACTCTCAAACGTCCATCGAACTTGACTCCGGTATCCTTGCTTTATGTTTTCAGGCTATCGTAGTTAATCCTGCATACTTAACTTCAATAATATGGATTAGATCAATTAACCCATCAATTGATTTCATCATCAAAATCCGAGATTCAATAATCTCCCCCTTTTTTATGATGACAATCAATTGATGACGGAGTTAAACATAACTCCCCCTATCTATATGCTATATTATGAGAAGATAAAAACACTTAAATTACATCCCTTTGAATTCAAGCATAAACCGATAAGTTCTAACCATTGAACTTATCGTTATTCTCATTAAGCATGAGTAAATATAAAATTTCATATTTCTCATAATTTCCAACTATGAAAATCATTTTCAAGTCAAATGATAAGGGATAATTTTCACCATGACGAGAGATAAAAAGTTTCAACACGAATTTCATGATATAAATGTGAGGCATAATTTCATATGATCAACCAATCTAAGAACTTGCGATATACTCAAAGATTTTGCAAGACATATAAGACATTTATATTACACAAGCTTTTGCAATTCATATAAGTCATGCTATCGATATGCATAAGACATTTTCATTAAGTCATTCTATCGAAATGGTACAAGTCATCACTTCTCTCCCTTTGTCATCAACAAAAAGGAGATGAGAATTGAAGCACACAAACTGTGATCATAAAATCATTGGTAAAAGAATTCAACATTAAGATTAATCATACAAAATTTAAAATTAATCTCGCTAAAAATATTTATCTAGAATTCATCTTCAAAAATTCAGCATTCATCCAGAACAAATCAGCATTTATCCAAAATTTAAAAATACATCTCAAAAGAAGGTTCAGTTTTCATTCAAAAGAAGATGACAAACTTCTAACTTAACATTTAAGAGTAATCAGAACAGAATAAGAAGGTACATCGATTAATCCTTATGAGGTAATCCATAGTACTGATACATGACATCTATTTTTTGATTCATTTGTCGTAGTTCCTTCAAAATTTCAATTTGCTGGATTTGAATTTGTTCTTGCTGTGATTTGATCTGATATAATTCTGCCATAATGAGTTCTTCGGAGGATGAAATAGGAGCCGAAGGTGCTGCACCAAAGGGACTAGGAGGAGGAGATTCATTTCCCCTAAGAATTGGTATTTTATGGTGTTCTACTGGTGGAGGAATTGGATTAGTCCTTCTAGGTTGCCTAACCCATATACCATTACTAAATGTGCACCTAAGTCTTTTCAGTAGATTTCTATTGATGATGTTATATCGATCACTTTGAATTTTTCTTCATCGGGTGGGATACAAATGTCATGAGCAAGTAGAAATCGAGTGATTAACCCTCCATATGGCAACATAGTATCTTTAGCTATAATATCTTGCATGTGTTGCTGGATTGAGTATCCAAAATAGTTATGTTGATCGGTCATAATCCGATACATGGTGCTTATCTCTATTTGACTCATTTTATCAAGATGAAATTGCTTAGGGAATAGTATACTTATTATGATATGATGAAGAATTTTAGAGTTAAAGGGCAGTAAGTGCTCGCAACTCTTGGGTATTATGCCGAGGTCCGGATTTGCAAAAATAGTTTCGACGGCTTCGGAGTAAGTTGCTCCGATTATATTGATATCCCATTTACATCTAAAATAATAGCCCCTATATTTTTCAGTGATTCCAATTAGTTCACAAATAGTACTATCAAAAATTCTAATTTGTATTCCTAGTAGGTAAGTACTTAGGCTATCGTTATCCACACATAAGTTTGCATAAAATAGCCTAACTAACCTAGGATAATTGGTTCATTTATTTGTATGAGAGGTAGGGCATCTAGATGTGCAAACCACCTAATGGGTTCTAGGTTTCTTAATTCATTGAGATCAACATGTTTACCCTTATGGATGCATCTTGTTTTGAAATTTGGAAACATAAGAGCTACTTCTTTGGATCTAAAAAGATCTTGGTCATATGAATCTCCTTCAACCCTTTTCCCTTTTGATCTCTTAGGAGCCATTATCTAGACAAAATGATAGATGAAACTATAAAGAGTAGGTAAAATAATGAGAAGAGAGGGAAGATTTCAAATTTTACCTTATGGAGAATTTCTTGGAAGATGGAGAGCTTGGACCAACAAGAATTCCTCTCCAAGGCTTCTAAAGGTTGGAATGAGGGTTTAGAGAGGTTGTGGGAGAGCTTGAGCTAGTTTCTCACGGGTTGGGGGCGGTGTCACCACCGGCCCTATCCCTTCGGCTTGTAAAGGGGCTCTTGGGTGGTGCCACCACCAAAACGACTGGTGCCACCGCCTGGCGCCCGAGCGCTCAGGCGGTGCTACCGTTGGTTCTGGCGATGCCACCGCTGGCATGCCGCGGAAGAGAAGAAAAAAAAAATTCTTTCTTCCCCCCTTTTGTTTTTTATAGATGTTTGACTCAAGATAGGTTAAGATATTGGGTTGTACTTTAATATATCATTTAGAATCGAAAGAGAAGGATGAAATCGAATCCACAAAAGAACGGAACAAGGATGAGACATTTTTCGGAAAATACATTCAAACAAGCTTATTTTCAGGGATAATTTAACATGCCTAGTTCCCCTCTAATGAATTCAAATTGGTCTTCATTTAAGGCTTTTATAAAAATGTCTGCTAATTGATGCTTTGTGTCAATAAATTCTAGAATGACATTATTGTTAAGGATATGATCGCGTATGAAATGATGCATAATATCGATATGCTTTGTTCTAGAGTGCTAAATTAGATTTTTGGTAAGACATATGGTACTTGTATTATCACATTTTATGGGAATGTTTTTCAAGTGAATTCCATAGTCTTGTAATGTATTTTTTATCCAAACAACTTGTGCACAGCATGCACTTGCAGCAATGTATTCGGCTTCCGCCATAGATAGTGCAATAGAATTTTGTTTCTTGGATGTCCAAGAAACAAGTGCATGTCCTAAAAATTGGCATGTTCCGGATGTACTTTTTCTATCTATCCTACATCCACCAAAATCGACATCTGCATAAGCTATTAAATCGAATTTATCAGATTTTGGATACCACAATCCTAAATTTGGAGTTTCTTTAAGATATCTAAATATTCTTTTAACACTCTTAAGATGAGATAATTTAGGATTAAATTGAAATCTAGTGCAAAGTCGTACACTAAACATAATATTCGGTCTAGTCGCGGTGAGGTAGAGTAGACTACCTATCATTCCCCTATTTGTTTTTTGATCAAAATTTTAACTATTTTCATCCATATCTAACTTAGTCGAAGTACTCATAGGGGTGCTTATCACTTTTGAATTATTCATGTTAAATCGTTTTAATAATTCTAATGTATATTTAGATTGGTTAAGAAATATACCATCAATAAGTTGTTTGATTTGTAATCCTAAAAAGAAGGTTAATTCACCCATTAAACTCATTTCAAATTCATGACTCATACATTTGGCAAATGATTCACATAGGGATTCATCCGAAGAACAAAAAATAATATCGTCAACATAAATTTGCACAATAAGAAAATTATTTTCAAAGTGTTTGATAAACAATGTAGTATCAACCTTGCCTTTAGTAAAATTATTTAAAATAAGAAAGGAACTAAGCCTTTCATACCAAGCTCTAGGAGCTTGTTTCAAGCCATAGAGAGCCTTAATCAATTTGAATACATGATTAGGAAGAAGAGAGTTTTCAAATCCAGGAGGTTGTTCGATATATACTTCTTCAGAAATAAAACCATTCAAGAAGGCACTTTTGACATCCATTTGAAATAGTTTAAAATTATTACTACTAGCAGAGGCAAGGAGCACCCTAATAGCTTGTAATCTTGCCACAGGAGCGAAGGTTTCTTCATAATCGATACCTTCTTCTTGGCTGAAACCTTTGGCCACTAATCTAGCCTTGTTTCTAACCACGATACCGCATTCGTCTTGCTTGTTTATAAAGACCCATTTAGTACCAATGACTAAATGGTCACTAGGTCTAGGAACAAGCTTCTATACCTCATTCCTCTCAAATTGGTTCAATTCCTCTTGCATTGCAATGACCCAAAAATCATCTTTTAAGGCATCGTCAATGCAATTAGGTTCGATTTGAGAAAGGAAGGCGGCGTTAGCACAAAGATTCTTGAAAGAAGAATAAGTTTGAACCCCTTTTGATGTATCTCCTATAATTAGCTCCTTTGGATAAGCATCTATATACTTCCATTCCTCTGGTAAGGAAATTTCAGAAGAAGATGTATCCAAGTTGCTATTTTGAGGAGGGGTTCATTTAAATTCAAATTATCAAAACCAAGATCATCATCAAAATCATTTTTCTTTAAAATAAAAATTTCATTAAAAACTACATGAATAGACTCTTCTATAACTAAGGTTCTCTTGTTAAAAACACGAAAGCCTTAGAAACGAAAGAGTAACCAAGAAAGATAACTTCATCAGATTTAGCATCAAATTTTCCTAAGGCATCATTTTCATTCAAAATAAAGCATTTGCAATTGAAAATTTTAAAATAAGAAACAGTTGATTTTTTGTTATTCCATAATTCATATAGAGTTTTTGATAAAGACGGTCTTATTAGAACCCTATTCATGATATAGCAAGTCGTATTCATGGCTTCGACCCAAAAATACTTAGGTAGACTATGTTCATTTAACATAGTTCTTGCCATTTCTTTTAGGTTTCTATTTTTTCTTTCAACTACTCTATTTTGTTGAGGATTTCTTGGAGTGGAGAAGTTGTGATTGTATCTATTGTTAGGATCAAGAGCACTAAGAGGGGGGGGGGGTGAATTAGTGCAGCGGAAATCTTATAATAATTTAAAAACCAAAAGTTGCGTTCGTTCAAAAACTATTATGATGCAAAAGCAAATTCTCAGTTTGTATCTAAGTGCAGTTTGCGTCTAAGCGCAGATTGCGTTTAAGCGCAGTTTTGCGTCTAAGCGCAGTTTTGCGTCTAAACTCAGATTTACGTCTAAATGCAGATTTACGTCTAAACGCAGATTTACGTCTAAACGCAGTTTTACGTCTAAACGTAGTTTTACGTCTAAACGCAGATTTACGTCTAAACGCAGTTTTACGTCTAAACGCAGTTTTACGTCTAAACGCAGATTTACGTCTAAACGCAGTTTTACGTCTAGACGCAGATTTACGTCTAAACTTTGAAACTCGTTTGTATACTCGCAGAAGGCAGTATGCAGTTGAAATCAAGACGTAAACGTGAACTGAAATCTGATGATTGAGCGAGGAAAGCCGATTTACGTCTGAATGCAGTTTTACGTCTAAATGTTGAAACTCGTTCGTAAAATCGTAGAGGACAGATTGCAGTTATTAATAGGATTAAAATGTAAGCGTAAACTGCAAGGAAGCTCGTTCGTAAAAGCGCGGAAAACAGTTCTGCAGAATCAAACGTAAACGTAAACTGTAATGTATGAAAATACGAATTTACGTCTGAATGCAGATTTGGAAGAACAGCACTTAGAACTTGTTCGTGAAAGCGCAGAGAGCAGTAGTGATGAGGGAGGTTTGCAGTAATGATAAAGTGCTCGAAAATAAACGCAAACCAGAGATTTAGAGTGGTTCGGTCAGCCTTGACCTACTCCACTTTTGGCTTCCTCCACCGATGAGGTTGCCGACGACAACTAGGTGCCTTCCTTCAATGGGCGAAGGCCAAACTTCCCTCTTACAATTTCTCTCCTTTTGACAGGCTTAGGAGACAACCTTTACAGATCCTTTCTCTCCTCTCTTTACAACTCAAAACTTGAAGAACAGAAGGAGAAGAACTTTAGGACTTTACACAAATTTGAGCTCTTAGAATCACTGAAAAGATCAAGAATTCGGTGTGGATCTGTATCTCTTCAGTGCTGAATGGGTGGAGTATTTATAGGCCCCAACCCAATTCAAAATTCGAGCTCAAAACGATCAAATCGATCAAATCCCAGAATTCTGGGATCAGGCGGTTGCACCTCTTGACTGGAGAGGTGGCACCGCCTGGCAGAGCTCGAAGACTGAGCTCTGCCGATTGCTTCTCTCTGCCAGAGCTCGAAGACTGAGCTCGATGGTTGCATCACCTGGCAGAGCTCGAAGACTGAGCTTGGTGGTTGCATCACCTGACAGAGCTCGAAATCTGAGCTTGGTGGTTGCATCACTTGGCAGAGCTCCAAACTGAGCTCAAGCTGATGCACCATTCTGCCAGAGCTCGAAGACTGAGCTTGGTGAATGCATCACCTGGCAAAGCTCGAGACTGAGCTCAGGCTGATGCACCACTCTGCCAGAGCTCGAAGACTGAGCTCGGTGGTTGCATCGCCTGGCAGAGCTCGGAACTTGAGCTCTGGCGGTGCAACCTCTTGGCTGGAGCGGTTGCACCTCCCAGCCTTGCAACCCTGGCGGTTGCACCTCCTGGCTGGGGCGGTTGCACCTCCCAGCCTTGCAACCCTGGCGGTTGCACCTCCTGGCTGGGGCGGTTGCACCTCTCAACCCCACAGCCCAGGCGGTTGCACCTCCTGGCTGGGGCGGTTGCACCTCCTGGTGCAATCAGGGTCCGAATGGTTCACTCCATTCGACCCACTTTGAATCTTTTCAGGGGCCCAATTGCCCCAAGATTAAGCTAATGGGATCACCTCCCATTTTCATGCTTAATCATCGTGCTAACTACGATTAACTCTAAGACAACTTCTGCAGCTTTGCTCCAATGCGTCAATCGCTTCTTCCGGCGAGTTTCCGGCCAACTTCCGTCGATCAACCGATAACCCTCGGTGATCCTTCTGCGGACATCCGGCATACTCCTGGACTTGCGACGATCCACTTGGCGAGTTCCGACGAGCTTCGCTTGGCAAGCTTCTGGACTTCTCGGATCTGTTCACGTTGAACCTCCGACGACCGTCCGAACTTCCGTCGAACTCTCGAACTCCCAACGTGATCCTGATCTTGACTCCGGGGCAACACCTGCTGCTTGTCTTACTCTTTATCGTAGTTAATCCTGCACACTAAAACAAAACTTCAATCGAGACAATTAATCCTAAGCAATTAACCAAGTTGTCCGACATGTCATTGGTCCCTCGACGCTTCGTCCGATTCTTCGGCGCATCGTCCTCTCATGCAGCCTATTGCCCAATCGGCCAGTTGACTCCGCAACTCCGATATCCTTGGCACAATACCCGCTCTTCTTGGCCCGATGCCCGAGTTCACGGCCCGAAGCCTTCTGTCGATACGTCGACCGATCCACCGGCCCGACGTCCAATCTTCTGACATGTTCCTTCGGCACAACATGATTATCCTGCTTTAATTGTCTCATCCTGATCGAAGCATCCTGCGTCACTCAAAACGCAGATTAAATCATAAACATATATCAAGTAGTTTCATCATCAAAATACGAGATTCAACAATCTCCCCCTTTTTGATGATGACAACCACTTGATGACGGAGTTAAACTTAACTCCCGGAGTTTAAACAAACTCCCCCTATCAATATGCCTTATTGATAGAACCTTGAATTCAAACTGAATTCAAGTCATTGCAATATTCATCATGGATATTTGCAATACGTCAACATGAACATATGCATAAACTTATGCATCACATGTCATGTCATCAACATACTTCTCCCCCTTTGTCATCAACAAAAAGGAGAAGTATCACAATCAAGTGTTTGTGATATAGATTCAACTCATTGCATGAAAAAGATAGTATCAAGTTTTATCATCATGCAAGTTTGCTAATATCAACATGAAAAATTACGATGTAAGCTTTTGATATCATAATGCAAACATTTCAAGTGTTTATCAATTATAGCAGTTCATCACATGGTAAGATATCAACGCGTAAAATTACGATACAAGTTCTTGATATCTTAACGCATGATGAAAACATGGCATAATACAAGTTTGGCAATCATAGCATCAATTCATATATCTCTTAATGATGCAAGCATTGCAAATATGACAATCATATCAATTCATATATCTCTTGATGATGCAAGCCTAGCATCAGTGTTCATAGCATCAATTCATATATTTCTCCTCCTTTGTCATCAACAAAACGATATAAGCAAATTTTAAGCATAAGTGCTTGTTGTTATGTATGTGAAATAAATCCTTGCAAGTAAAAACACTTTCATCCATATTCATCAAATCCATTTCTCAAAAAATATTTTTCACATGATGTGTGTATGAGAGATGTATTTGTTAGTCAATTACATATGTCAAAAATCAATGATATGAACTAAACTTGATATGGCATATGCTTGTTAAGTTTGGAAGAGAGTGAACTTGATATGTTAGACTCAAGAGAATCCGAAAATGAAATTTGAGTCTTTCTTCCATTCGAACAAGGTTTTGCTATAGATATTCAATTACAATCATGAAGGTAAAGCATGCTTGTTATCATGGAAGTTTTGTATTCAAGCACATAATTTTCAACATGTAATTGTGTAAAATCATTATGCCAGTCAAGTGATTCAATCATTCAATCAAGAAGGTTCGAAAAATAATTTTAACACGTTCAATCATTAAGGCGTATTTTTGCCATTGTTTTTCAAATTCAATCATAAAGATAAGACATACTCATCATCATGATAGTATGATAGCAGGTTTACCATATACAAGCTAGCAAAAAATTTGTACATTTTAAGGCCCGTAAGCTAGCAATTTTGAGATGTTCAAGAAAGCAACTTTTGCTTCTTGATATATGCAAATTTGTCAAGTTTTGCTAGATGTGCAAGTTAGCATTTTTGCCTCTTGAGATAGGCAAGCTAGCAATCAAGTTTTTTCATCTTCTTGACTTGTACAAGCTAGCTATCTCCCCCCTTTGTCATTGTCAACAAGGGAAAAACCCTTTACATCAATTTCTAAATCATGACAAAGGTAAGTAATCATTCTTATTTGTGCATCATTATAGTTTTAATGCACAAATTCATTAACATTACATTTCAAAAAATTTATGCATGATACCGAAAAATCAATCATCATCATGAGCATATCAAACATGATATTCAAGCATTCATGATATATCATTTTGGCAACATGATCATAGATATTCAAACGATGGTATCTAGAATTCATTACATCCTATTATGCATGATCATTAACTCCTCATTTGTATTTCATGCATTATTTCATTTCATCTCATAAGGAATATCAAGAAGAGTTATTGGATGATGAGATAACTATTTTATGAATACACAGAATATCATAAGTGTTTCATGTATTCATATTATCACATGAAGCATATTATCATTTTTAAGATTCATAACATGAATAACGTTATTACTATTTCATCAAAATCAGTTTCGAGATTCACATAATATCATGAAATCATTAATCTCGATAAAATGGGAAAAACATTTTCTTTTTAAGTGATTCTTTTAACACATCATAAAAAAGAAAAACTCATTCATAATTCAAGTGATTTACAAGATATCATAAATGAATTTATCACTTGTATTTCACCAAAATCGTGAACTCTAGAGTTAGAAAATGATTGAAGCATTTAATCTGATTGAAGAATGATTCATATTTAAAGTGTAGCATTTGTCAATTCTGAAATCATCAAGTATAACTTTAATATTTTCATTGCAACATAATTTTGAATGATTCTTATAAATGCCTAAAACTTCTTTAGTTTTAATTTATGATTGACTTTATAATAGCATGCTCAAATCTTTATTCTTATGTCAAAACCATACATTATATTTAATAAACAAAGACAATGAAAAATATCAAGCCTTCCAGACAAAAGTCATGTATCGTCATTGAAAAGCAATATGAAAATCATCAAAATATACATTCTTGCTTCTCAAGCACATAAATAAGATTAATCTCACTAGGTGTAAAATCATTAGATTTCTATCTTGCATTAACATAAGACATGCAATTTTCATTATCATTTTCAAGATTACAAGCATGATCATATTTTTGCATTTTCATTGTTAAATTATAATTTTCAAGAAAATTTAAAGAAAAAGAAAAATGCATCATGAAAAGCATCATGTAATTTCGAAGTAAATTAGGGGGATTTCGATTACCTCATCATTGTAGGCTGTTAAGGCGTAGTTTGCCGCCTTGCTTTTGTTGACTTTCTCTTCTTCGGAGGAGCTCGATTCATCCCAATTTTTGTTCTTCTTCTTGCGTTTAAAGCAAGTAGTTCCATTCTTTTTGCTTTTTAATTTTCGTTTCATTTTAAGTTCACCATCACTTGAGCTTATACTCGAGTGGTCTTCAAATGTTCTATGTCCCAAATCCTTCCTGTTCTTTGGAAGGTTGGTTTGTTCATCATTGTCCTCATCACTTGAGTCATCGCTCAAGTGGCATTCATTTGTCCAGAGTTCCAAATCCTTCCTGTTCTTTGGAAGGTGGTTCTCAAGTTCTTCACGTGCATTGCACGTCATTTCATATGTGATCAATGAACCAATTAGTTCTTCAAGTGGAAAATGGTTCAAGTTTTTCGATTCTTGAATAGCAGTTACTTTTGAATCCCAAGTTTTAGAAAGTGAGCGCAAAACTTTGTTAACGAGTTCAAAATCCGAAAAGCTTTTACCAAGTGATTTTAAACCATTGACGACATCCGTAAAACGGGTGTACATGTCAACAACGGTTTCGCTTGGTTTCATATGAAAAAGCTCGAAATCAAGCAGTAGAATATTAACTTTCGAGTCTTTGACTCTACTAGTTCCCTCGTGCGTGATTTCAAGAGTGCGCCAAATATCGAAAGCCGTTTCACACGTAGAAATCCGATTGAACTCATTTTTGTCCAATGCGCAAAATAAGGCATTCATAGCCTTTGCGTTTAAAGAAAAATTCTTCTTCTCCAAAACCGACCATTCGTTCATCGGTTTGGAGGGAAGTTGAAAACCGTTTTCAATGATATTCCATAAATCCAGATTTAGAGAAATTAAGAAAACTCTCATTCGAGTTTTCCAATAAGTGTAGTCCAATCCGTTAAAGAACGGTGGACGAAAGACCGAACAGCCCTCTTGAAAAGTCATTTCTCTCGGGTGTAAATCCGAAATGAGAAATACCCCGCTCTGATACCAATTGTTAGGATCAAGAGCACTAAGAGGGGGGGGGGGGTGAATTAGTGCAGCGGAAATCTTATAATAATTTAAAAACCAAAAGTTGCGTTCGTTCAAAAACTATTATGATGCAAAAGCAAATTCTCAGTTTGTATCTAAGTGCAGTTTGCGTCTAAGCGCAGATTGCGTTTAAGCGCAGTTTTGCGTCTAAGCGCAGTTTTGCGTCTAAACTCAGATTTACGTCTAAATGCAGATTTACGTCTAAACGCAGATTTACGTCTAAACGCAGTTTTACGTCTAAACGTAGTTTTACGTCTAAACGCAGATTTACGTCTAAACGCAGTTTTACGTCTAAACGCAGTTTTACGTCTAAACGCAGATTTACGTCTAAACGCAGTTTTACGTCTAGACGCAGATTTACGTCTAAACTTTGAAACTCGTTTGTATACTCGCAGAAGGCAGTATGCAGTTGAAATCAAGACGTAAACGTGAACTGAAATCTGATGATTGAGCGAGGAAAGCCGATTTACGTCTGAATGCAGTTTTACGTCTAAATGTTGAAACTCGTTCGTAAAATCGTAGAGGACAGATTGCAGTTATTAATAGGATTAAAATGTAAGCGTAAACTGCAAGGAAGCTCATTCGTAAAAGCGCGGAAAACAGTTCTGCAGAATCAAACGTAAACGTAAACTGTAATGTATGAAAATACGAATTTACGTCTGAATGCAGATTTGGAAGAACAACACTTAGAACTTGTTCGTGAAAGCGCAGAGAGCAGTAGTGATGAGGGAGGTTTGCAGTAATGATAAAGTGCTCGAAAATAAACGCAAACCAGAGATTTAGAGTGGTTCGGTCAGCCTTGACCTACTCCACTTTTGGCTTCCTCCACCGATGAGGTTGCCGACGACAACTAGGTGCCTTCCTTCAATGGGCGAAGGCCAAACTTCCCTCTTACAATTTCTCTCCTTTTGACAGGCTTAGGAGACAACCTTTACAGATCCTTTCTCTCCTCTCTTTACAACTCAAAACTTGAAGAACAGAAGGAGAAGAACTTTAGGACTTTACACAAATTTGAGCTCTTAGAATCACTGAAAAGATCAAGAATTCGGTGTGGATCTGTATCTCTTCAGTGCTGAATGGGTGGGGTATTTATAGGCCCCAACCCAATTCAAAATTCGAGCTCAAAACGATCAAATCGATCAAATCCCAGAATTCTGGGATCAGGCGGTTGCACCTCTTGACTGGAGAGGTGGCACCGCCTGGCAGAGCTCGAAGACTGAGCTCTGCCGATTGCTTCTCTCTGCCAGAGCTCGAAGACTGAGCTCGATGGTTGCATCACCTGGCAGAGCTCGAAGACTGAGCTTGGTGGTTGCATCACCTGACAGAGCTCGAAATCTGAGCTTGGTGGTTGCATCACTTGGCAGAGCTCCAAACTGAGCTCAAGCTGATGCACCATTCTGCCAGAGCTCGAAGACTGAGCTTGGTGAATGCATCACCTGGCAAAGCTCGAGACTGAGCTCAGGCTGATGCACCACTCTGCCAGAGCTCGAAGACTGAGCTCGGTGGTTGCATCGCCTGGCAGAGCTCGGAACTTGAGCTCTGGCGGTGCAACCTCTTGGCTGGAGCGGTTGCACCTCCCAGCCTTGCAACCCTGGCGGTTGCACCTCCTGGCTGGGGCGGTTGCACCTCCCAGCCTTGCAACCCTGGCGGTTGCACCTCCTGGCTGGGGCGGTTGCACCTCTCAACCCCACAGCCCAGGCGGTTGCACCTCCTGGCTGGGGCGGTTGCACCTCCTGGTGCAATCAGGGTCCGAATGGTTCACTCCATTCGACCCACTTTGAATCTTTTCAGGGGCCCAATTGCCCCAAGATTAAGCTAATGGGATCACCTCCCATTTTCATGCTTAATCATCGTGCTAACTACGATTAACTCTAAGACAACTTCTGCAGCTTTGCTCCAATGCGTCAATCGCTTCTTCCGGCGAGTTTCCGGCCAACTTCCGTCGATCAACCGATAACCCTCGGTGATCCTTCTGCGGACATCCGGCATACTCCTGGACTTGCGACGATCCACTTGGCGAGTTCCGACGAGCTTCGCTTGGCAAGCTTCTGGACTTCTCGGATCTGTTCACGCTGAACCTCCGACGACCGTCCGAACTTCCGTCGAACTCTCGAACTCCCAACGTGATCCTGATCTTGACTCCGGGGCAACACCTGCTGCTTGTCTTACTCTTTATCGTAGTTAATCCTGCACACTAAAACAAAACTTCAATCGAGACAATTAATCCTAAGCAATTAACCAAGTTGTCCGACATGTCATTGGTCCCTCGACGCTTCGTCCGATTCTTCGGCGCATCGTCCTCTCGTGCAGCCTATTGCCCAATCGGCCAGTTGACTCCGCAACTCCGATATCCTTGGCACAATACCCGCTCTTCTTGGCCCGATGCCCGAGTTCACGGCCCGAAGCCTTCTGTCGATACGTCGACCGATCCACCGGCCCGACGTCCAATCTTCTGACATGTTCCTTCGGCACAACATGATTATCCTGCTTTAATTGTCTCATCCTGATCGAAGCATCCTGCGTCACTCAAAACGCAGATTAAATCATAAACATATATCAAGTAGTTTCATCATCAAAATACGAGATTCAACATCTATTAACTTCACAAAGATTTTGGAAATCACGATTTTGAAATTTGCCACCGTGATCACTCCGAATTGATGAAATCATGAAGCCTTTTTCATTTTGAGTGAGTTTACAAAATTTAGAGAAACACTTGAAACAATCACTTTTGTGAACTAAGAAATAGGTCCAAGTGTATCTAGTATAGTCATCCATAATTACAAAAGCATATTTGCTTCCTCCTAGACTTGTCATATCAATTGGTCTAAATAAGTCCAAATGGATCAATTGTAATGGTCTAGTGGTGCTAATTTGATTTTTTGGTTTGAAACTAGTTTTTATTTGTTTACCTAGTTGATATGCATCGCATACTTTATCCTTAATAAACTTCATATTTGGAATCCCTCATACTAATTCTCTAGATGAGGTCTTAGATATTAGTTTCATGCTTGCATGACCTAATCTCTTATGCCAAAGCCAAGCATCATCATTTAGAGCAGAGAAGCACATTTCATTACTTAGTTTATCAAGATTGATGGTGTAGACATTATTTTGTTTTAATGCAATCATAGTCATGTTATTGTTTGATTTTTCAATAATACACATATTTGATTCAAATCTAACGATATAACCTTTATCGTATAATTGACTAATACTCAAGAGATTATGTTTTAATCCATCAACTAGTAATACATCATCAATAGAAAAACTTAATTTGTTACCTATGGTTCCCTTGCCAATGATTTTGCCTTTGTTGTTGTCTCCGAAGGTGACGTACCCTTCTTCTTTGCTGGTGAGCATAGAGAAATGAGATGGATCTCCAATCATATGTCTTGAGCATCCACTATCGAGATATCATCTCTTGCTCCTAGCTTGTGGGTTTGTCTACAAAAGAGGATGTTTTTTAGGTACCCATTTGATTTTGGGTGCCTCAAAAATTGATCCACTAATTTTGTTATTCATTATTGAATTATTTATAGTTCCTTTAGGAACCCATATTAATTTATGTGGACTAATTTTCCTAAATGGACATTTGTAGGCAATATGTCTAGATTTGCAACAAAAGTTACATTTCATATAAGATGAAATATGCAATGTAGGTCCTTTTATGAAAGTGATAGGATTTTGATGTGATCATTTTACAAATCCAATTCTACTTCTATTTGTGATGTGACCCTTGTTTGTAAGGATCATGTCTAATCCTTTGCTACCGACCTTAATCTTGTTTAAGGTTTCTTTATGGAGTAAATTTTCATTTTTTATTGCTTCTAAATGCTCACACTTTGAGCATGGAGGATTTTGAAGACTATCAAACTTATTTTGTAGTAAGACATGCTCTTTCTTTAAGATATTTAACTTCTTACTAATAATTCTACATTCATCAAATAATTCATGAAAAGCAATAAAGAGTTTTTCAAAAGATAAATCTTCATTAATTAAATCACATACCTCTTCTCCTAAAGCCATTAGCGTGAAGTTTGCCTCCTTTTTGTTGCTAGCTTCTTCACTTTTAGAATCACTTGAATCGTCCCAAGTTGCTTTTAGAGCTTTCTTCTTCTTCGGTTGCTTCTTCTTGGCTTGGGGGCATTCATTTTTGAAATGCCTCGGCTTCTTACATTCATAGCATATCACTTGGTCCTTTTTATATTCAAGTCTTTTTTTGTGTTATTTTTAAATTTATTCTTTCTTAAATTTTTTTTAAATTTTTGAGTCAAAAGTGCAATGTCATTTTCACTGTCCTCACTTGATGTTTCTTTCAAGTGATCTTCTTGTGATGTGAGTGCCATATCCTTCCTGTTCTTTGGAAGGGGGTTCTCGAGCTCATCATGATCTTAACACATCATTTCGTAGGTCATTAGAGACCCAATAAGTTCTTCAAGAGGGAATGTTTTAAGGTCCTTGGCCTCTTGAATGACCGTAACTTTTGGATCCCAACTTTTAGGAAGGGATCTTAAGATTTTATTTACTAGTTCAAAGTTAGAAAAATCTTTACCAAGAGCTTTGAGTCCATTGATGACATCCGTGAAATGGGTGTACATGTCTCTGACGGACTCACTTGATTTCATTCGGAAAAGTTCATAAGAGTGCACAAGGATGTTGATTTTGAACTCTTTCACTCAGCTAGTACCTTCATGAGTGACCTCAAGAGTTCTCCAAATATCAAAAGCCGAATCATAAATTGAAATACGATTAAACTCATTTTTGTCTAGTGCACAAAATAAGGCATTCATAGCCCTTACGTTTAAAGCAAAAACCTTCTTCTCCGATTTATTCCATTTGCTCATCGGAAGAGAAGATTTTTGAAATCCATTTTTGACAATAGTCTAAAGCTCGAAATCCATGGAAATGAGGAAGATCCTCATATGAGTCTTCCAATACGTGTAATCCAACCCATTAAACATAGGTGGACGTGTGATAGAATGACCCTCATGTATGCTGGAATAAGTCATCTCTCTTGGGTATTAAACTAAATATGAGAGTGAGCCTCGCTCTGATACCAATTGTTAGGATCGGAGCGGCACTAAGAGGGGGCGGGGTGAATTATTGCAGCGGATTAAAACTTGTAAGTTCGAAAATGATTCTGTAAAATGCAAGGAGATTTCGCTTTGATTGTAACTTGAGTAAAGTAAAAACCGGAAACTTGCTGCTGTGTAGATAACGATTGTAGAAAGGTAAGTACTCACACATTCAATGAATACACCAATTTAAAGTGGTTCAGTCAAATGACCTACATCCACTTGCGAAGCCTTCTTCAATGAGGCTTCTAACTTCCACTAGCAAATCTCTTTGAAGGGGAAGGACAAATACCCCTCTTACAACCTTTTACAAGTGGTTCATACTCTTATAATTTTTGAAGAGAAAGACAGAGGTGAACACTCAAGCAACTTAAGATAACACTTGCTAAATACTTTTCTAAGACCTTTATCTCAATCTATTGCTTTCATCAAAGTTGTAATCTCAGCTGAGAATTGAGGGGTATTTATAGGCCCCAAGAGGATTCAAATTTGGGCTCTAAATTTTGAATTCTCTTAGGTTTCCGAGGCTAGCGGTGCCATCGCCTGTTCCAGATATTTTATAATATTATAGTAGTTTTCTTTTCTAAGAATGACAAGTAATATTGCATCTCTATACATTATAGTATAAAGTACTTGATGGTTAGAGAAGAGGAGTCCAAAAACATCCAATGTCAATTAATTACTTGAGTTCCACTATATTAATTGCTGATCTATTCACTTAGGACTTACAACCTAAAGTATTTTGAAAGAATATGTTTTTATGATTAGGTTTATGAGCAACCTATAAAGAATATAGTGATGCATGTTTAAGTGGATACTATAATTGATATTTTTACTTACATAATTAAAGTTATTTGTTTCTACTATCCTGTTCATAATTATATATATATATATATATATATATATATATATATATATATATATATATATATATATATATTATGGTTGAATATGATGATAGGATTGTCTTGACAAGATAAATTATATGGGTCATTTTTTATTGCATTAGGAAAGGCTAACAATATTATGATACATAGAAGAAAATGTGACATTCATGACATACAACCGATATGACTCGTATTGTTAATCAGACTTAATGTAGTATTATTATATTTATTTGACTTATTGGCCTATTTTTAAAATTTACGCGTGTGTATATAGTTTTTCTAAAATTTCAGAATCCAATTGGGTCAAATTATTTTTTAAATAAATTTTATTTTATTTATTTTTGATTTTAAGTCTTTTTTTATCTTATCAATTAATAGGTCAAGTGGGAGAATATTAGATTATGTGGCCCTATTTAATTAGGTAAGATAAATTATAGATATGATTGAATTTTGATTATAGTTATTAGCTAATAGAAAAGAAGTCATGTTATAGTAGGATTCCTTAGGGGATGCCCTTGATGAGAGGAACTCTCATAATAACTTATCTTAGACCCTCTACTCTCACCTAAATAGAAAGTACCTCTAGGAGCTAAAAATATGCATCTCAATAAAGTTAGAGATTATGATTTTTCTCTCAATCTCCCTAATCCATCAATCTATGTTGTAACATCACCCATTTTTTAAAATTTTATAAATGCTTATTTGTAAATTTGAGGATTAGCTAATCATTTTTTGTATTAAATAATTTTATATTACAAGTTTATGGCTAGAGACCTAAATGTGAATATTAGAAATAGTGTAACATCCCCCATTTTTTAAAATTTTATAAATACTTATTTGTAAATATGAGGATTAGCTAATAATTCTTTTGTATTAAATACTTTTATATTAGAAGTTTATGGCTAGGGACGTAAATGTGAATATTAAAAATTTGATATGATTTATGAAAGATGCAGATTTAAGTTAAAGAAAAAAATAATGGTAGATATGTGTCACTAGTTAACCTAAGGTTGGTGTCACCTATGTTTGTTCTAAGAATGACACATACGCTTCTTTAGTGTAACATTTTTCATTTTTAAAAATTTTATAAATGCTTGTTTGTAAATATGAGGATTATTTATTATTTTTTATATCAAATGATATTATATTAAAAGTTAGGTCCTAAACAATGCATAGAGGTTAGATTACCGAAAAATTACAAATTCATGACTTTGTATCAACACGAAAGAAATGTCTAGGGCTAAGCTGAAATATTTCAAATTTTATAGAATTAAAATGAAAATAGAGATTAGGATTACTGTAGGATGAGGTTAGAATACTTACCTTAGAAAAGTTTGATTTCCAAATGTAGGGAAATTGATGCAAAACCTCAAGCAAAGCTTCTTCTTCTTCTTCTTCAAATCCTTTAACATCCCTAATTTTTAAAAATTTTATAAATACTTGTTTGTAAATATTAGGATTAGCTAATAATTTTTTTATATTAAATAATTTTATATTAGAAGTTTATGGTTAGGGACCTAAATGTGAATATTAAAAATTTGATATGATTTATGAAAGATGTAGATTTAAGTTAAAGAAAAAAAAAAGGTGGACATGTGTCACTAGCCAACCTAAGGTTAGTGCCACCTATGTTTGCTCTAAGGATGACACATAGGCTTCTTTCATGCATGCTTGGCACCTTGCAAGCCTTGTATTAGCTAAATCTAATACAATTAGAAAAGAAACTAAATGAAAACTTAATAAAAGAGGGATACTTGCAGCAGCTAACATGGGGAAGAGGATTTCAAGAAGAAGAAGAAGAAGCTTTGCTTGAGGTTTTGCATTAATTTTCCTACATTTAGGAATCAAACTTTTCTAAGGTAAGTGTTCTAACCCCATCCCACAATAATCCTAATCTCTATTTTATTTTAATTTTATAAAATTTGAGAGATTTAAACTTAGCACCAGACATTTCTTTCGTTTTGATACAAAACTATGAATCTGTAATTTTTTTTGTAATCTAACATCTATGCATTGTTTCGAACCTAACTTTTAGTACTAAATTCTGATTTAGGCAAAACCTAATCCTCATATTTACAAACAAGTTTTTATAAAATTTTAAAAAATGGGGGATGTTACACTGTCACGCCCCTTGAATTTAACTCTCATTCAAGAGGTGTGAACCTTACTCAAAATTTATAATATTAGAATTCAATAAACAATCCAAGATCCAATCACACATTTAAGGCCACTAAGAAAACATTCAAGTCATTCACCTCTATAACCCATAATTCATAAAACCTATGCAGTTTATAATCATATATCAAATCACTTAATGATTCATAAAATCCAAAGGCAACTCAACTAAACTATAACCACATCATAAATCTATAGTTGTGGAAATCTATATAATCACAAAACCAATATGTAGCACATGTTTATATCATTACACAATTTTAACTTAAAATTATCAAAATCCTAATATGAGAGGTACTTTTCAAACATTTACAAAACTCCTAAGTTTATATTTACTATAAGTATTCCATTAGATACCAAGTATACTTATACAACAAAAATATATCGTCCAATAAAGGTTTGCCTAAGGTCATCTAGTTTTCCACTGCCTTAGCCTAATTTAAATATTTTAGCAAGCGACAAGCTATCCTGAAAAAATTATTAGCAATGGAGTGAGCATATAGAGCTTAGCAAGCGACTAACATATCCATGACAAAAGAGGATAGTTTCAAAACATATCAAGGATATATAAACATTTCGAAGCATATCAAAGAACAAATATGAAACAGAAGCTCAAATGACACATAGCAAAGGAGTAGGATTTGTTGGAGCATATCATTAACATAAGGAGCATTTCGGATATCAATAGCATATGAAATGTTATGAAGCATATTAATGACATATGAAGCATTTCGGAGTATATCAATGACATAGGAAACATTTTATAGCATATCAATAATAAATACGAAATAGAAGCTCAATGTCACATTCGACATTACATACTTTTCATTATTATCCAAATTACACATAGAAGTATATAACTAAAGCTCTAGATATTATATCAAATAGATAGAAGGTGAAGTAGGATCCCAAACATAATCTAGAGCATCGCGGGCTCTAAGCACATACCCTTTACCATTTCTGGAAAAGGTCCAGATAATCCCTTTATCATTTCTGGTAAAGGTCCATATAATCCTTTTACTATTTTTAGCAAAGATCTAAATAATCCCACAAACACCAGAGTACAAAAGGATATTATGAACAATAAATTGGGACATATCAGAAACATATGCGGAACAACGGAATGCATATGCCTATACGAAATATTGTGATACAAACATGAACTATATATAATATATTCAAGTATACAAGTAATTGAAGGACAAGAGTATACAAGAATTCAAAGTAATAATATAAAGCTCAACTGAAGTAAGGATTTTAGCTAAAATCAATTTCCAAAGAGATGAAACAAGAATAAACGAAATCAATCAAAGCTCAATTCTGACAGAATTTGAGAGGTAATTTGTATGAATTATTTGGATAACCAATTATACTCTAATTTGCACAAAACATGTGTCATTCAAAAGATATTCTATCTAATTTTAGGAAATCAAGTTTTGCATGAATTGAAGTTTTCAATAGGGAGTTACAAATAATTTTGTAGTGAAAGGTCCGAAAACATCAGCTCTATTTTACTGAATCTATAGGTTCGATGAAAATAGATGTTTCAGTTCACATTTATATTCTAAAAAGATTTTTGAGTCTAGTTTCCAATAAATCATACTTTGCATGAATATAGAAAGATTTCTGATCTTTTAAATCTAATAAATATAGAAAGATTTTTTAGTCTAGTTTCCAATAAATCATACTTTGCATGAATCTAAGTTCTCAATAGAAAGTTATAAGTAGTTTAGCAACAAAAGATCAGAAATTACAATCCTTATTTTGCAGAATCTATAGGGTTAATTGAAATAGAAGTCTGAGTAGGCATTTAAACTCTAAATCATTCAATCTGGCATCAAAATAAAGATCTTTGAGTCTCCTTTCAAATAGATTAGGTTTACCTAAATCAGAATTTAGTGCTAAAAGTTAGGTAAAAAAAAATGTATAGAGGTCAAATTATCGAAAAATTATAGATTCATAACTTTGTATCAAAATAAAAGAAATGTCTAGTGCTAAGCTGAAATATTTCAAATTTTATAGAATTAAAATGAAAATAGAGATTAGGATTACTATGGGATAGAGTTAGAACACTTACCTTAAAAAAGTTTGATTCCCAAATGTGGGGAAATTGATGCAAAACCTCAAGCAAAACTTCTTCTTCTTCTTCTTCTTCTTCTTCTTCTTCTTCTTCCCCACGTTGGCTACAGCAAGTATCCCTCTTTTATTAATCTTTCCTTTAGTTTCTTCTCTAATTACATTAGGTTTAGCTAATACAAAGCTTACAAGGTGGCAAGCATGCATGAAAGAAGACTATATGTCATCCTTAGAATAAACATAGGTGGCACCAACCTTAGGTTAGGTAGTGACACATGTCCATCATTTTTTTTTTCTTTAACTTAAATCTGCATCTTTCATAAATCATATCAAATTTCTAATATGCACATTTAGATCCCAAACCATAATCTTCTAATATAAAATTATTTAATATAAAAGAATTATTAGCTAATCCTCATATTTACAAACAAGCATTTATAAAATTTT
Source organism: Musa acuminata AAA Group (assembly GCF_036884655.1). NCBI lineage: Eukaryota > Viridiplantae > Streptophyta > Magnoliopsida > Zingiberales > Musaceae > Musa > Musa acuminata. Next base: position 3,415,308 of record NC_088347.1, on the reverse strand, counting down.
TAAAAATGGGGGATGTTATACTCTCCCCTCTTTAAAAGAAAATTTTAGTCCTATAAATTTATCACACATCCTTCGATGAAAAGATGAGGATAAACTTTCTTCATTTCTTCCTCAAGCTCCCAAGTTATTTGTCTAAGTGACAAGCAAAATATTATGAAACTAAAGGTAAGTTGGAACTAGGATCAAATAAAACTTTTTGTATTTTATCACTAACACTAATAGTACCTTTCGACCATTGATTTAGAAACTTTGGAATCTTATTCAGTAATAGCATATTCTCTAGCATGAACTGATGGCCTAGGAGGTAGTGGCTTTTCTTCTTCAAAGGGTAATCTTTTATTTTATGATCCAACTTTCCGCAAACAAAACATGCTCCAATTACCTAAAAACATTGATTTGTTTCATGATTTAACCCACATCTTGCACATGATTGAGTCCTCTGTGGTAACTTTTCTTTCTCAAATCTGGACATCTTGACCATCTTTGAAAATTTTATAAATGCTTGTTTGTAAATATGAGGATTAGCTAATAATTTTTTATATTAAATAATTTTATATTAGAAGTTTATGGCTAGGTACCTAAATGTGAATATTAGAAATTTGATATAATTTATAAAAGATACATATTTAAGTTAAAGAAAAAAAATGGTGGACATGTGTCACTAGCTACCCTAAGGTTGGTGCCACCTTTGTTTGTTCTAAGGATGACATATAGGCTTCTTTAATGTAACATCCCCCATTTTTAAAAATTTTATAAATTCTTATTTGTAAATATAAGGATTATTTAATATTTTTTGTATCAAATGATATTATATTAAAAGTTAGGTCTGAAACAATACATAGAGGTCAGATTAATGAAAAATTATAGATTTATGGCTTTGTATCAAAATGAAAGAAATATCTAGTGCTAAGCTGAAATCTTTCGAATTTTATAAAATTAAAATGAAAATAGTGATTAGGATTATTGTGGGATAGGGTTAGAATACTTTGTCTTAGAAAAGTTTGATTCTCAAATATGGGAAAATTGATGCAAAATCTCAAGCAAAGCTTCTTCTTCTTAGTGTAACATCCCCCATTTTTGAAAATTTTATAAATGCATGTTTATAAATATGAGGATTAGTTAATAATTATTTTATATTAAATAATTTTATATTAGAAGTTTATGACTAGGGACCTAAATATGAATATTAGAAATTTGATATGATTTATGAAAGATACATATTTAAGTTAAAGAAAAAAAAATGGTGGACATGTGTCACTAGCTAACCTAAGGTTGGTGCCACCTATATTTGTTCTAAGGATAACACATAGGCTTCTTTAGTGTAACATCTCTCATTTTTGAAAATTTTATAAATGCTTATTTGTAAATATAAGGATTATTTAATATATTTTTTTTATATTAAATGATATTATATTAAAAGTGAGGTCCGAAATAATGCATAAAGGTTAGATTACTAAAAAATTATAGATTCATGGCTTTGTATCAAAACGAAAGAAATGTCTAGTGCTAAGTTGAAATCTTTCGAATTTTGTAGAATTAAAATGAAAATAGAGATTATGATTATTATGGGGTTAGAACACTTATTTTAGAAAAGTTTGATTCCCAAATTTGGGGAAATTGATGCAAAACCTCAAACAAAGCTTCTTCTTCTTCTTCTTCTTCAAATCCTCTTCCCCACATTGGCTGCAGCAAGTATCCCTCTTTTGCTTAGCTTTCCTTTAGTTTCTTCTCTAATTGCATTAGATTTAGCTAATACATGGCTTGCAAGGTAGCAAGCAAGTATGAAAGAAACCTATGTGTCATCCTTAGAACAAACATATGTGGCACCAACCTTAGGTTAGCTAATGACATATGTCCACCATTTTTATTAAAACTTAAATCAGCATCTTTCATAAATCATATCAAATTTCTAATATTCATATTTAGGTCCCTAGCCATAGACTTCTAATATAAAATTATTTAATATAAAATAATTATTAGCTAATCCTCATATTTACAAATAAGCATTTATAAAATTTTTAAAAATAGGGGATGTTACATATGTGGTTCTATGAAAAGATAGGAAGAGAGGAGAAGGAATATCTAGTTCTCCTTGCAGATTGATATCTTAGATCTAACGATGGTGCGCTTGTAGATGGTTTATTTTTCTGAATAATAATAAAAGGTACATATTATAATATTATTAGATCTAATATATATTTGATTTTAGATTCTAGCATAAAAGATTTTTCTATATTACAGATAACATGATTATAGATTTTATGCTAATAGTTGATTGCCCCCATCCCCTCCCCTGACTACATACATCTCCACACATGAGCTAGTAGGGAACATTGACTACCTCTCTCCCCACCCTTGGTCGCCTCCATGCATTGGCTAGCAATGTCAACTGCCCTCCTCTCCTCCCCTAGTCACTTATGTCTCTACATGTGGGTTAGTAACGTCGATAGACCCCTCTCCTCCCTTAGACACCTATGCCTCTATATGACGATTGTAGCAGATCATGTAGAGAGCTAGCGGGTTGAGCGGTCAGGCACAAGCAAAGACATGATGATAAGGGTTGAGGCTACGATAAAAATTTTCAAAGTCACGAGGGCAAAATAGTTTTTGCATGCAAGACGCTTTATAAAAAAAATTTTAAGCTTGAGAGGCTTTGTCAAAAAAAAAATCAAAGTTAGGGGATTTTTCAAGAATTTATCCTATATAATAATATTACTAGTAATATGATTCTCTTTTATGAATTAAAAAAAATCCATAGTTTTTAAAATTTTCTAAAACATGCCCATTCTATATCTATTGTAGTATAGCTTCTTTTTTTTTTTTTCTTTCCGAGTGACAAAAATACATTTTAAAAAGTGTGGGTTAGTTTCCCACCCGAGCCTATAAAGTCATTTGGTTGAGTTCAAATATTTTTTGTGCACTTTGATTTGAATTTTTTTTATTTTTTAAAAAATTAATAGATTTTAGACTACCTCTTCTCAAGAGTCAGCTTGCTAAGTATTTTTATTCTCAAACCAAACCAAAGTATTTTTCTTTTTCTTTTTTCCACTTTGTTAGGAATAATAAGTATTTGAAAATTTTTAAAACTAATATCCTAGTGAGGTAAAAAAATCTTATTACAATGAGTTTTTATAAAAAAAAATTCTTGATAATTAAGGGTTGATTCTTTTATAAATATATTATATATCTTTGGGTTTTGGTGAAAAATGTAGATATAATAAATACTCTTAGTACATGATATGAGAAATACTCTTGATATTTTTGAATTTCTCTTTAAAGTGTCTAGAGGGTACACTCTAGGATTTATAGAAAGATAAAAAGAAAAATATGTAAATTCTTTAAGTTTATGTGAGAAGATCTATAAGGAGAGTTGTTCTTGAACGAAGATTGCTCAAGGGTCTTGTAATTGATCTCACATAGTGAGAATTTGAATTTTCTCTTTACATGTAGATGGGAGTTATCAAATCACATTAGATATTTCGTCAACTTTCTAATATGCTTTTGATTATTAATCTTTGGATGTTTTCTTTTGATTTTTTAATTCTTCTATCCCTTCCAAATTATGATATCAAAGCTCTAAAGATCTAGTGATCAGAGATTTAATAACAATGAGTGACGAAGATGGGAAAAGGCATAAAATATATATATTTTTTCAACAGACAAAAAAGTAGATAAAATGCTTATCAAAATGGAGATTGTTGGGATTGAATTCCTAGAGGTAGGGTCCAAGATGAATAATCCTAGTACAAGGATGAATTCTCATGAATGAAGGAATTTCTAGTAATTATATTTGATTTTTTATAAATATCTTATATATCTTTGGGTTTTAATGGGAGAGAGTAAGATGTGAGAATTATTTTTAGTACTCTCTGGGTTTGATATATAGAGAATGTACTCTTTAGAGTTTTTAAGTTGAAAGGAAACATATAATTGTTTCGAGATTTATGTGAGAGGATATGTAAGGAGTTATGATATAGTAGGGATAATTCAAGAGTATTGTAATTGATTTCATATTATGAATAATTTATTTTTTCTCCATAAATGTAGTGTTTGTTTAATCTCGTATTTTGATAATAAAACCAATTGATAATTGTGTTTATGTTTTAATCTGCGTTTTGAGTGACGCAGGATGCTTCGATCAGGATAAGACAATTAAAGTAGGAAAAATCATGTTGGGCCGGAGGAACATGTTAGAAGATTGGATATCGGGCTGGAGGATCGGTCAACGTATCGATAGAAGTCTTCGGGCCATGGATTTGAGCATCGGGCCAAAAAGAGCAGGTATTGCACCAAAGATATCGGAGTTGTGGAGTCAATTGGCCAATTGAGCAATAGGCCGCAGGAGAGGACGATGCGCCGAAGAATCGGACGAAGCGTCGAGGGACTAATGACATGCCAGACAACTTGATTAATGCTTAGTATTAATTGTCTAGATCAAAGTTTGTTTTACATGTGTAGGATTAACTACGATGGAAGTAAGACATGTAGTAGGAGTTGCGCCGGAGTCAAGACTATGATCACGTTGGGGTTTGAGAGTTCGACAGAAGTCTGAACGGTCGTCGGAGGTTCTTCGGAAACAAATCCGAGAAGTCCAGGAGCTTGCCAAAGAAGCTCGTCAGAACTCGCCAAGTGGATCATCGTAAGTTTAGGAGTTTGCCGGAAGTCCGCCGGAGCATCGCCGAGAGTTCGTCGGTTGTTCGCCGAAAGTTCGCTGGAAGCTCACCGGAAGAAGCGATTGACGCACCGGAGTAAGTTGCAGTAAATATCTTAAGAAAAATCATAGTTAGCATGTAGATTAAGCTAGGAATGGGAGATGATCCCATTAACTTAATCTGGGGGCAATTGGGCCCTTGATAGACCCAAATTGGGCCGAATGGATCAGCCCATTTGGACCTAGATTTCCTGGCTGGTGGTGGCACCGCTTGGGTCGGCGGTGGCACCGCTTGGGTTGACAGTGGCACTGCCCAGGAGCTCAGTCTCCCAAGAAAGCTGGTCGGTGCAACCGCCCAGGTCAGGTGGTGGTACCGTCTGAGCTCGGTCTCCGAACAAAGTCAAGCGGTGGTACCGCCCCAGTCAGGCGGTGGTACCGCTTGAGCTCGGTCTTCGAGAGGTAGTACCGCCCAATTATGGCAGTAGTACCGCCAGGACCTCGGAAATCCAGGAGATGACACATTTAAACTCCAAATTAAAATAAGTTAGGGCCTATATAAACCCCACCCTTTCCCTTCCGGAAGTCGGGGTTTGTTGCACGTATTAGCTCTAGAATTACTATGGTTATCCAAGTAGCACGTACCATCAAACAAACTATAACTGATTTAATGAGCCATTCGCAGTTTCACAGTCTGAAATAGTTCATACTTACACATGCATGGCTTAATCTTTGAGACAAGCATATAACTACTGGCAGGATCAACCAGGTAGCACGTCCTCTACGACGCCAAGCCCAACATGGCGACCCATTACCACAAGGGAAAGGGGGGCAATGATGGGAAGGCTGTCATCCGTCAAAGGGCGACCAAGAAAGCCAACCGATCATGTGCCAAGAGTCCAAAGACCCATGGTACATTCTTATCCACTGCATCCAAGAGCATTCACGTGAACACTGGAGCCACTCGAGACGAGAGGTCTGAGACATGCCATCGTTCGAGGACACACAAGGTGCATGGACATCGACACTCCTCATTCCTATAGGACATGAGAAGTGGATAAGCGAGGTAAACAATGTCTATTTCCAAAGGAACTAGGTAGATTGTACAGGCAACACACACATCTCCGTTCAAACAGAGTACCATTGAAGAGACTTGCAGCGTCGGTGGTCAACTGCACAATAGCAGGGAGCCCACCGCGGCATACAAATCCATCACCGCTCACATGCCGACACAGTCATCACATTGGACAGCCCATCGCCTACCACGAGCAACAAAGACTCAAGTGGCCGATCAAACAAGGCAATCGACGACAAGACACCGCCGTGCACGAAGAAGTACAGAGCAAGGCATTTTTGACCACAAAAGGAAGAAGAAGATTTCAATCGAAGGAAAAACGGCCCATAAACAGGCCAAAAATAGACCAAAACTTGCCATTTTTGGCTGACATTTTGCTCCGCTCACATCGTTCGCCGCGGCAAGCAAGAACTGCCGAAAAACTACCAAAACGACCCAAAAACGGGCCAAAACTGGCCATTTTTGGCTGAGCGAGCGGCGAAGAGCGAGCGAAGCGAGAGGCAGCACCGTCCCTGCTATACGAACACCCCATCCAGCCCTGTGCCACCCGGGGGGTTCCAGGGTGTTGAGATGGCTGACGTTTTGCTCCGCTCACGTCGTTCGCCGCGGCACGCAAGAACTGCCCAAAAACTGGTCAAAACGGCCCAAAAACGGGCCAAAACTGGCCATTTTTGGCTGAGCGAGCGAGCGGCGAGCGGCGGACAGCGAGCGAAGCGAGAGGCAGCACCGTCCCTGCAATACGAATGCCCCATCCAGTCCTGTGCCACCCGGGGGGTTCCAGGGTGCTGAGATGACTGACGTTTTGCTCCGTTCACATCGTTCGCTGCTGCACGCAAAAACTGCCCAAAAATTGGCCAAAACGGCCCAAAAAGGGCCAAAATTGGCCATTTTTGGTTGAGCGAGCGAGCGAAGCGAGAGGCAGCACCCTCCCTGCTATACGAACGCCCCATCCAGCCCTGTGCCACCCGGGGGGTTCCAGGGTGCTGAGATGGCTGACGTTTTGCTCCGCTCACGTCGTTCACCGTGGCACGCAAGAACTGCCCAAAAACTGGCCAAAACGACCCAAAAACGAACCAAAACTGGCTATTTTTGGCTGAGCGAGCGAGCGGCTAGCGGCGGACAGCGAGCGAAGCGAGAGGCAGCACCGTCCCTGCTATACGAATGCCCCATCCAGCCCTGTGCCACCCGGGGGGTTCTAGGGTGCTGAGATGGCTGACGTTTTGCTCCGCTCACGTCGTTCACCGTAGCATGCAAAAACTGCCCAAAAACTGGCCAAAACGGCCCATAAACGAGCCAAAACTGGCGATTTTTGGCTGAGCGAGCGAGCGGCGAGCGGCGGACAGCGAGCGAAGCGAGAGGCAGCATCGTCCCTACTATACGAAAGCCCCATCCAGCCCTGTGCCACCTGGGGGGTTCCACGGTGTTGAGATGGCTGACATTTTGCTCCGCTCACGTCGTTCGCCGCGGCACGCAAGAACTGCCCAAAAACTGGCCAAAACGGCCCAAAAACGGGCAAAAACTGGCCATTTTTGGCTGAGCGAGCGAGCGGCGAGCGGCGGACAGCGAGCAAAGCGAGAGGCAGCACCGTCCCTGCTATACGAACGCCCCATCCAGCACTATGCCACCCGGGGGTTCCAGGGTGCTGAGATGGCTGACATTTTGCTCCGCTCATGTCGTTCGCCGCGGCACGCAAGAACTGCCCAAAAACTGGAAAAAACGGCCCAAAAACAGGCCAAAACTGGCCATTTTTGGCTGAGCAAGCGAGTGGCGAGCGGAGGACAGCGAGCGAAGCGAGAGGCAGCACCGTCCCTGCTATACGAACGCCCCAACTAGCCCTGTGCCACCCGGGGGGTTCCAGGGTGCTGAGATGGCTGACGTTTTGCTCCGCTCACGTCGTTCGCCGCGGCACGCAAAAACTGCCCAAAAACTGGCCAAAACGGCCCAAAAATGGGCCAAAACTGGCCATTTTTGGCTGAGCGAGCGAGCGGCGAGTGGAGGACAGCGAGCGAAGCGAGAGGCAGCACCGTCCCTGCTATACGAATGCCCCATCCAGCCCTGTGCCACCCGGGGGGTTCCAGGGTGCTG